>NC_068359.1:90483885-90607884 GCF_020536995.1 Dreissena polymorpha | reverse complement strand
AAAATGGCATGCTGAGCCTTACGCAGATTTGTATGTGAGAGCAAGGAACGACACTCTCTGCGTGAGATTGGTATGACGATTAATTGTTTTTTTTTATCGATCTTATTTATTGATCAATGAACGGCGATGTGTCGTTCTGACGCACACACCTGCATCCACGTGCCATTGGTTTTTAATGATCCTCAATTATTTGCTGTACAATTCTATAAATATTATTTTTCGGATCTAATTTCAAGTGCTCATTTCATAAGCACAGTGACGCCATGTATAAACCAACTTTTATGATGTCCCCCGATATTTGCCGAACGTGATCTTGGTCGCAATCAATCAGTTCAATGAAACTTTTGTGATTTGTTTTTGTTCGCGTTAAAAGAGTGTTGACCATATTGCAGATTCGATAATTGGTCGATTACTAATTACATTTTATTTACACGTATGACTGTATCTTAAGGAATTGTCTTATTACATCTAGTTAAACGGTGGGAAGTTTTCCAATTGAAAATTGTGCAGAAAACAATCGAATTAAAGGTAAGCACATAGAATGAATGTGCACGCGATCCATGCGAGTGTTGCATATTAGGAACAAAACGTAAACGTGACGTTGTAAACGCAACACAAGTTCGCGCTTTTGCTGATTTAGCGTTTTGTCGTATGTCGCGTTCAGGTAGGACAATCTGTGTGGAGAAAAGTGGCCCAAGGAGTTGACACAGTCTCTGGTAATCCCCCTACCGAAAAATGGCAACTCCAAGATGTACGAGAATAACCGCACTATCAGCCTCTTCAGTCATTCCAGCAATATCTTGCTACGCATCATCTTCAATTGTTTGAAAACTAAGGCAGCGGAACTGCTGGCCGAAGATCTGACTGTATTCAGTTGAACAGATTTTCAACTTCAAAGTCACAATTGGGAAACAACCCTGCAACACCAACGTGAGCGTGGCGTTTGGAATGATGGCTTATGGTATGTTATGAGTCAAAATAGACGAAGGGCTGGTGCGAATCGTCCAGGAACTTTACGGAAACGCCAGAAGCGCAGTACTTCTCGATGGACAGACTATTTTATGGCATCGCCCGTCCTGTTAAACATTTTCCTTGAGATGATAATGCAGGAGACTTTCCATGACACCCACACCTCTATCTCCATTGCTGGAAGATCATCTCCAACTTAAGATTCGCTAAAAATAATGACCTCATGGTTGGTGCCAGCAGTGATCTTCAAGATTTCACCAAAATAATCTATAAACAGACCAACACCAGTGCAGACATCACCGTTACGACAAGAAGCTGGCAGAAGTGACCACTTAGGTACCTAGGAAAAACCTTGTCCAAGAATTGCCATGGCGACCGCCGCGATTGCCAGACTGAGCACGTTGTGGACAAGCAGTTCCATCAAGCTTCCCCACAAAGTACAGGTTATATAAGTTCCTATAGTCTCCATCCTATTGTACGGCTGCGAGACCTGGCCGCTTCACGCGTACACGAAACACAAGGTACGGGCCCTCGAATAAAATGTTTCCGAAGACAGCTCCGTATCTCCTACATGGGACACAAGACCAACGAATACGTCGGGAACATGAATGCACATTGTGACCCGCAAGAACCCCAAGCGACGAAAGCTGGCTTAGTTTTGACACGTCACTAGGCACGACTCTCTGTGCAATACTGTTCTCCGGGGCACGCTAGAGGTTGTCGCAGTCGTGGCCGTAAGACGAAAAGCTGGATGGACAATATGACAGAGTGGACATCCCTTCCAATCGATGAATTACTCCGAGCAGCACACAACAGAAATGACTGTGGGAGGATTTCTGAATCGTCGTCCCTCATTTACCACCAACGACCAGACCGATCAATGGAATGATGATGATGATGATGATGATGAGATGCTTTAACATGTGAATTAACAATACGTTGATAGCAAGGCAGTGAATACAGTTATCAGTTATATAAATGATTAAATATACATGTACATCTATAATAAATAATTATAACGGAAGTGGAAAAAATCTGAAATGTCTGAACATTACAGGATAAAAAATGCTGCGACAAAATGAAATATTGCGCAAAAGGTCAACACGTGCAATATGTCAGCAACTCTTCCAGAACAAGAGGTCCGGAAGTTTAGACTTCCAGTCTTCAAAAGTAAATTAAACTCCAGTCTTCAAAAGTAAATTAAACTCGGGTCTTAAAATTAGCCTCGATACGGAGTGCAGTTACAACTCGCGTCATCAAATATGACTCGGTAAAATGACCAATGAAAAAGATTTTAAGTGCGCGTTAACGTTGCTTTTCATGAACATTCTCTTCAGAGCTTGAACTGATAAATATAGGGGCGAGTACAACTGGTGAATACCATTTACATTCAATTGTGCATGTACATGCAGACAAGAGGACTTCAGCTGTACTTTAATGCTAGTTTAAAGAAAATTCATGGAAAATACAATACGATAGCAAGCAACGGTTGGAAAATTTTATTTTTGTGTTTATGTTTTTATTGACACGTTTTGACCCCAATGCATAATTTGTTAAATGAAACATAGTAGGAGCTACACACAATAGCAATTACATGTAAACTGAAATGTACCTGTCACGTAAAACAGTTTCATTTTTAGTATTTAATATACTATTGTCATGATATATGTAGCAAAACATGTACGTTTTTAGTTGTCACAAACATATTTAGCCCATCCTAAGCTTAATTTGATTCGTGACACATATATCCAATCGTATTTGTGTTATTTTCTGCACTGCTGAGTCGGATTGTCGTGGTCGCTGCTGAGAGGGGTTCTGGAATGAGTGCCTCTGTTAGTGCGGAACAGCGCGGTGTTGTCCTCGAGGTCGCTGCTGGAAGGGGTTTGCCTTTGTTAGCGCGGAACAGCGCGGTGTTGTCCTCGAGGTCGCTGCTGGAAAGGTTGCCTCTGTTAGCGCGGAACAGCGCGGTGTTGTCCTCGAGGGTCGCTGCTGGGAGGAGAGTGTCCCCTGTTGGCGCGGAACAGCGCGGTGTTAAATTCGAGGTCGTTGATGGTAGGGGGTTGCCTCTGCTAGCGCGGAACAGCGCGGCGTTGTCCTCGAGGGTCGCTGCTGGAAGGGGGCTCTATTAGCGCGAAACATCGGGGTGATATCCTCGAGGTCGCTGCTGGTAGGGGGTGTCCACAGGTGGTTAGCATGTGGCTATGATATTAATTAGTGAAAACATCATTTTGAATGATAAATAATTCATATTATAACAAAAAAATAACTTTTCTGAAAAAAAAATTCACTATCAAATATATATATAACAAGGTATCCAACTCAAAATCACCCGAAAAACAGGGTGCATCGCTTTGAACAGCCATAACTTCATCAATTGTGCAGCGATTTCACGATCTCGGTCTTATTCAACGCAGATATGAATTTCCTTTCTGGAAATGTATATGTCTTGCAATATTTTTATAAATGCTGGTCAACTCTTAGAATAAAAAACACGATACACAACTCGCGTGACCTACTTAATATCGATCAGACAGGATCTAAGACTGAAATCTTTACGGAGTAAAGGGCATCTTCCATGCAAAGTTCACGTACCTCGATACAATAATTCCATTAAAAAAATATGAAAACAAACATTATTACCGTGCTTGTCGTTGCATTATGCATCAAAACCAACTGTCCAGCGCCGTTTGAAACCTTTGTATACATACATTTCCACTAACTGACATTTTAAAAACACGAGTGATTTTATTGGTACAATGCGAAGGTGTGTCTTTACACCCTGGAGATTTCATACATAAATCCTGTCTGATCGCTATTAAGTAGATCATGCGAATTGTGTATCGTTTTATTTCTTAAAAGTTGACCCAGCATGTGTAGAAATATAACAAGATATATACATTCCAGAAAGGAAATTCATTTATGCGTTGAAATCGCTTGCAAAACTGATGAAGTAATGGTTGTGCAAACGATGCAACTGTTTTAAGGGTGATTTCGAGTTGACTACCTTGTTATATATAATATCTATATTATATATATATATATATATATATATATATATAGATATATATATTATATATATATATTTGATAGTGATTTTTTTCAAAAAAGTTGATTTTTCGTTATAATATGATTATTTATCATTCAAAATGATGTTTTCACTAATTAATATTATAGCCACACGCTAACCACCTGTGGTGTGCCTCTGTTAGCGCGGCAAAGCGCGGTGTTGTCCTCGAGGTCGCTGTTGGGGAGGGGTTGTCTCTGTTAACGACGGCAACAGCGCGGTGTTTGTCTCGAGGTCGCTGCTGAGAGGGATGTCTCTGTTAACGCGGACAGCGCGGTGTTGTCCTCGAGGTCGCTGCTGAGACGGATGTCTCTGTTAGTGCGGAACAGCGCAATATTTCCTCAAGGTCGCTGCTGGGAGGGTGCTTCAATAAGCGCAAAACAGCGCGGTTAAGTCCGCGATTTGCTTTTTGAAATTTAACTAAGGGAATTGTTCAGCTCTTATAAACTTGTACTGTATTTTGTTCATGATTCATTAATAACAAGATTAAATCTTCATCGGTGAGTTTACACGCATTTTATGTTTTGTAAAGGTCCCAAATGTACTTGCAAAGAGGCTTTGTTATCATATGTCAGTTTCAGCCGAGTGCCGTTCCATAGGAATGTTGGTATGGTAGATTCCGCAATGTTGTCATTTGCCTCTCGACTCTTTTTACAGCAAAAACTCTTCCACGAGTTCAAATGTAACTAATGCAATAGCTATGACATTTTTAAGTAAAAAATAGAAATACCTGCCGATAAGCCATGCCAAGTGATCATCCTCGTTATTCAACAATGGCAAGTTCACGATGTACGCAACTCCTATTTTGTGTAGAAGCTCCAGTTTTTCCGGAAGTTTCTTCAATCCGAATCGTGTTTTTGCTAACGTGAATAAGGGGAGAGTTGGTAACATGAATTAAGGCAACAAATGACGATCATCGTTCTTGCAAGTCCTGCAGGGAAGCTCTCTCTAACATCTTTTTTCAAACAGATTTTCCAGAATATCAACTCCGTCCAATATATCGAAGAGAAACTGTCGTTGTCAGCATTGTAATTAATGTTCGTCTGCGTGCGCATCTGACGTCGTGCTGAGTAGGCAAAAATGTAAGGAATACTATTCCAGCAATAGCTAGAGATGTCTTCAACGTGTTTGGGCCAAAAAATACAGCCTCGTCCAAATTCGTGGAAAACGTTGTAAAAAATCACGACAATCTTCACGTCAAGAACGATAGCGTAAGCAAACCAGGCAATGTAGCACAGAGGCAGGTGTGCGGATAGTTCAAATGTGACCAGGGGTAGGTGCTTCTCTCTGTGGATATTAGCTGAAGACTGGATGAACGACAGCCGTAAACAATCCTAAAATCACGGCGTCTGCCGCAAAAATGGCTGCCCAGCTGGGCTTTAGGTTCTCCATGAGATACCAATTGATGGAGGCGGCCTGGATTGCGACAAAGGCGAGGCACAGGGCTCGTGTGGGCCAGTGGTGCAGGCAGCGGGCCACGGGGTGGCGCTCACTCATGGCGCTGCAGGCACGTCAGACGCTCTGCGGTAGGCGTCTACGAGTGGATGACGCTGGGAATGTCAGATAAGATAATGAATGTGCATCAAACTTAGTCTTAAAAAATTGCAATATTTACACTACTGGCCTATTAAAATTATTAACAAAATATATAACCGTATTTTGCTTCTCGAAGGGGAGGGGGGGGGGGGGTTAATAAACTTGACGTATTGTCCGTCCGTCTCCATAATATGGTCTCTGTCATTCCATTTTTCCCCGCGAGAAACTGATTTCCCAACTGATCATATGCTACAGAGTGGAAACGAAAAGGTGGCTAAACTATTTTGCTTTCAATTGTAATTCATCTCAATGACAGGGCTCTCTCTAACATTTAAGCCAAATTGATTTTGTGTAGCCAAATTTAAGAAACTGTAGCCAGGAATTATGACTTTTTCACGAAAAGCATTGAAATGATATAAAATATACCAAGCGGAAACAAAAATGGAGACCCTACAAGCTTTAAGTGTTACTGTGAGTCATGCCTTATCAAAAGTTGCATGCGCATATACAAAGGATAGCTGTGTAAAAGTGCGGTTATTTATAAGTTACTTAAAAGAAAATGTATATTTTACCGGTAAGCCACTTCATATTTATATTTGTTTTAAAGAAAACGCCCATGGATCAAATGCGTTTGCCTGGAACTCTTGGCTTCAATTAAGCTAACATATGCTTTAATAAGACTATTGGCATCAAAATAAGCAATATATGCCTAAATGAGACCCCTGACTGCAATTGGGCTAACATATGCATACATGAGACACATGGCTTCAATCAAGGTAACATATGCCTAAATTAGGCTTCTGACTTCAATAAAGCTAACATATGCTTCAACGAGGCTCCTGACTTCAACATTATCAGAACAATAATAATTATCATCATTGAATCATTATTATAATTATCACCCCAGGAAACCCGATACCTTGTGAGCAGCATAATACCATCCGAGCAGCTTATTATATTTTAGCGTGAACTTACATAGGGTAAGTTAATTGGAAAAATTAAAAAAATTCAAAGTCCAATTTCAAACAACTGTGTATAAGCATTGATAACAAAGGTATTGGCCAACATGTATAAAATTCCTGACAAATTTTCTTAAAAAATGAGCGAAATGTGGCTCCCTGAAGTAGAAGATCGGGCAAAATGGGCCATGTTCAGGCATTTAGGGGAGAAAACTGCTTTAATTTGCAAGCCACTACAATAATTAAAGGATTTATACAAACCTTTGCTTTGTAGAGGCCTATAGTAAGTGTTTGTGAGCACATATGCATACAATTGTACTTTTAATGCCTTATATATTATCAATAGTGCCTTTTCAACATGCGCCAGTTTTATTTCATTTTACCAACACTATTTTGGAAAATATAAAGAAATACTTGACTACTTTGTCACATAAATTTATTGGTTAGGTACATAGAATGATGTTTTAATAAGTGAATGTGGGGGGTTGTATGTATAATATTTAATTGTGGCGTGTTCTGAGACTTTTGGTACTAATTCGGCAAGCGTCATAATGAGAAAAACTCATTTAAATGACGTCGCTAAACTTGCGCTTAATTTTGTTTAAATTAATTGCCTAATGTTTTCTGTGATTTAACTGTTTAGCGTATTTAAGTAATATAAAAATCGGCACAGACTGGCCATGGAAGGAATTCATCTACATCTACATCGTACGTCGCTGCCGTCAATCTTGACAATTATGCGACAGGTGGTGAGAATGAGAAAAAAGTAAAGTGAGAAGAGTTGATAGTTAAAAGTCAGAAGGACAGTACAGATGCGTCCCCAGCAAGTAAATAGTTGATTTTGACCTTTTAAAGTGATATTGTGGGCATTTTTCACTGTTGAATTGAGCTGAAAAGAATTAACAGTTCAAAAGAGTTAGTTAAAATATGGTTACTGACCAATTATCTGCAACTCATAGAGATCTATTTCTTCCAGTTGTTTAAAAAAAAATATATTCGATATTTTACATTACTCTAAGCCGAAATGATCCGTAAAACAAAATAGTGTCTGTGTGTCGTATGAACGAATCTGCACTAAAACTCAATTTAGATTTACATCGTCAGTTGTCAAAACGAAAGTACGGTTGATATTCAAATGCATTATTTTTCTCTTTCCGGGATAGTGTTTAGTATGTTGATGCTGCATTAACAAATATAAGTGTATATGAAGTGAAAACACCAAAATAAACAACGGTTGCGATAGACACCTATAAACTGTTAGATGCCCATAATATCACTTTAATTTCAATGAGCTGACGTGTTATATACTTCCCTTTTAACGAATTTGGCCACAGCTAGTTTATAGACACAAACACGACTTCAACACATGTTGATACCGATTTAAGCTTGATGCTATTAATATTATTTGGATTTAACGTGTCTGTGAGCAAGGTAGTGTTATTCATTTAATCAACTTTACGTTTTATGGTTAAATGTACAAAATAATAACAAAAAACAACAACATATTTTCAAACGAAAACGAAAGTAAAATTGGCTACCATTACCTTTCGAAGTTCCTGTGATATTTTGTTTACAGTTTAATTTAATAAATGAAGTTCTTCAATGTTTTCTTATGGTTGAATGAGAAATTCAATCTGGTATTCATGCATATTTTTTTATAGATATTTTATTCCTAAATTTGTCTATAATAAAATAACATTTTTTTTAGAAATTACCTGTGTGGAATTTCTCCTACAATCATAGTCTGTCGCTGCATTAGTGAAATGCGATATTTGTGATAGATAAAGAATATTGAATTTAATTTGCTTAACTTCATGACTAAATTGATTACATCTTATTTTTGTTCAAGCACAAAATAACATCAGACAAGCCAGCTGGAAGATTAAAAGCCAGACCGGGTCTCTGTGCAGAGGATCATGAAGATGTCAAGGAATACATGACCTTCTTGAGAAGAAGTTTGATAAGTTATTAATACCACACCACCAGCAAACACTAAGCATCTCTGCTCAATGCCTGTGATATATTAAGACGATGAAATGGAACACTGTGCAAAAGCAACTATTCCTGTCTATCCCACTTGCAGATGTAACAAACCAAGTTGCCAACCAATATGGGACTAGTAAACGCTCATTTTACCGCTAGTTGCTGTAACAAATTAACAATCACGAGCAGTCTTTGATATTGGGCAATGACTATGATAGATTTTAGAGTAACTATAGCACACATGTTGATATTAATGTTTGAATTTAGAAGACATTTTACATATACCCACTTTATTATGTACTTTTAATAATTTATATTCCATTCCTCCATAGCGGCTTAAAATAAGTGCATGCATTTATTAATTTTAAAATAGTTACCATGGTAACCACATTGTCATATAACTAAATCTTTAATATTTATGATTCCTGAAAGTTTTGTTGTTTGATAAGTTTTATGATAACAATTTGTAAAATTAATTGAACGATTTATTGAAAATTGAACAAAACAGAAAAGTATTATGGGATCTGTTTTGAATTTGTTATAAATTGTTATTGTCATTGAATAATTATTATATCTGAAATGCTAAGAGATTGAAACAAATGCATTTTTAATAATGTTGTGTATAATTGTTTGCAAAGTTTATTGTTTAGTAAACATAATAAGTTTAGCGACGTCATTTTAAATGAGTTTTTCTCATTATGACGCTTGCCGAATTAGTACCAAAAGTCTCAGAACACGCCACATAAACTTATTAAAACATAATTATATGTACCTAACCAATTAATTTATGTGACAAAGTAGTCAAGTCTTTCTTTATATTTTCCGAAATAGTGTTGGTAAAATGAAATAAAACTGGTGCATGTTGAAAAGGCACTATTTATAATATATAAGGCATTAAAAGTACATTTGTATGCATATGTGCTCACAAACACTTACTATAGGCCTCTACAAAGCAAACAAATTGCAACAAAATGGCTTGAAATTAGGTTTTTTGTCACGAAAAAGAATTATAAAGTTGCTGCTCACATAAGGTTTCCTATTCTTCTCCAGATGGTATCCATGTTTTCCCAACATGGTCATTAAAAACTCAAATTTCTCCACAAAAAAATAGTTTTCCGGAGAAAACCCTGCTGAGAGGTTATGGCAGACATATGTAAGTTTGTATAAATCCTTTAATTAATGTAGTGGCTTGCAAATTAAAGAAGTTTTTCTCCCCTAAATGCCTGAACATGGCCCACTTTGCCCGATCTTCTACTTCAGGTAGCCACATTTCGCTCATTTTTTAAGAAAATTTGTCAGGATTTTTTCTACATGTAGGCCAATACCTTTGTTATCAATGTTAATACACAGTTGTTTGAAATTGGACTTTGAAATTTTTTAATTTTTCCAATTTACTTACCCTATGTAAGTTCACGCTAAAATATACAAAGCTGCTCGGATGGTATTATGCTGCTCACAAGGTATCGGGTTTCCTGGGGTGATGATAATTAGTTAAAAATCACATTTAAAACATCGACATATAGCAAGGAAAGAACGCGTTTTAAATTGCTAAGCACATAAATACATATAAAATTGCTAATTTTACATGAAGTTTGATGGCCAAGGGGGCTAAAAGATTGGAGACAAAACAAGAAAAATATAATATAGTTTGATGAAATACACTTTAGTTTCATTATCAAAACATTTCTCATGCTTCACTGTGAATCTGCAATAATGGGTCTTCTATACTCCTTAGGAATATTAAACAAATAAAGACTGAAAATCCAACCTGAAGCTTTCAATTCCTCTCCAGTAAACACGACACACGTATTCCGCATATGAAAACCAAGCCACTTGTATTTACATTTATACGGCTCAGTGAGAGTTAAAGCGAGTTAATAGTTCATAAGACATATCGATCCTTGAAAAATAGGCCGACGGAGACTGTATGTTTCATTGCATGGGCACAATCGGACATTGTTCGCCTTAGTGAATCCAAGAAAGACGTATGGGATGTTTTGCTTTAAGATCGCTAGTCTTTATCCTTCACAAGTGGGAAAAAAAGCTGCCAATTTTTTCACAACCCGCTGTCTCATTTGTTAACATTTATGTGAATTGTGTTGGATTCTTGCAATTAATTTTTTCATAGATTTAGACAAACCACGAATTTGTTTTGTTACATACTACTACTACTACTACTACTACTACTACTACTACTACTACTATTACTACTACTACTACTACTAGTAGTAGTATTACTACTACTACTACTACTACTACTTCTAACAATAATAATAATGATGATAATGATGATAATTATGATGGTGATGATGATGATGATGATGATGATGATGATGATGATGATGATGATGATGATGATGATGATGATGATGATGATGATGATGATGATGATGATGATGATGACGACGACGATGAAGACGACGACGACGATGATGATGATGATAATAATAATAATGATGATGATGATGATGATGATGATGATGATGATGATGCTGATGCTGATGCTGATGATGATGATGATGATGATGAAGATGATGTTGATGATGATGATGATGATTATTATTTATGTTATTATTAGATCTATTATTATTATTATTTTAAAGATTAATATTATTAATTTTCGCATTTCATGAATGTACATCACGTTAGTATTATAACAATATCCGCGACCATTCGACCGTGAGACGCTTTAAATGTGTTTCAGTCACTCATTCTGTCGATTTGCCCGTACTTGTGTATGCTGTAAATGCCACACACAGATTCATTCGTGGGTATACATTTATGGCGTCGTTAAGCTGTGGAGTTATTTGAGTCCACCCAGCTTCTTGATTGAAGTATAGGTCTAAAATTATTTAACATGAACATGATAGTTCACAATTTTGTTAAAGATAACTGATATAGTGTCTGTTGAGCGTGACATTCGCATTACCAGTTGTGATGATAAAAAATGGTCGAAGTTACTTCACACAATTTACAAAATATAGTGCGCTTTTAAAGTTTCAATTCGCGTGGTAGTCGTGAAGCCATGATCGCAATATGACTGCCCTAACGAAGAGGTTCGCGTTGAAGTTACCCTAAGGCAATACCTCGGATATATACACCGTTAAACTAGCCAGCACGCTTGCATATCGGTCTTCATTTAGTATAGTACGCACACTTGCACATTTAATCACATAGATGCTGCATTTTCGCATTTATTATTTATCAGACAATTAACTAATGTATGCCATTAATACTCCTGAGTACGGAGTGTTGCTAGTCCAGCGGATAATCGGGAAGAACGTCATGCATACGTTGGAACAAAGGTTTCGAGGATATACATGTATTGAATACTATCATATTTAAAGGGGCCTTTTCACATGTTTTGAAGTTTGTCATTAAATGCTTTATATTGATAAATGTAAACATTAAATTTTAAAATCTCCAGTAAAATATCAAAAATAAAATTTAAAAAGGGAAAAAAAGTAGCCCGCAGCAGGGCTCGAACCAGTGACCCCCGGAATCCTGAAGCAAAAACGCATCAGCCAACTGAGCTATCCTGCCAAGCATACATAACATTCGTATTTTGTACCTTATATAAGCTATCTTCGTAGTTTCACAAATTTAAACGACAACAACAGAACTCTCCAAATTATTCAATCGTTTCGCGTTGCAACGCTTTATAATTTTTAGGTTTTTAAATCGTCAAAAGATGTTTATAATGGCTATATTAGACCATGGCAAATGTTCAGTAATACTGTTTCCTCACAAATATCATAACTTAACCGAAAATTTGCGAATCTGAAACAACTTTTTTCAATTTTGTCAATTTACCAAACCGTGAAAAGATCCCTTTAAATCGCTCCACAAAGATTAGCCATAATGCTGGTGAGAGATAGTAATCACAGACGAAAAACATTTAATTCATTATTTGAATATTGGTATATTTTACACATGTTAAAGATTCAAAATCTAAAATTGATGCACAACGAGAATTATCATATTTTGTTATCCCCACGCTTAAGCGTGGGAATATTATTTTGATCCCCGCGTTCTGTTCGTTTGTCCTGGCCATTATCTCCTCCTACACTATTAGCACTAGAACCACATGGTAGCTATGAGCATATGTGCGACGGTGCACTATTTGGAATTTTGCTCTGACCCCTGGGTCAAAAAATGTGGGGGTAAAATGGGGTAAAAGGAGGACATTTTCACTCATTTTACAAACAACGTGCGACGCACATGATAATACAAACCCTGGGGCGCCCCGCCCACATAGACCACGCCCACCATAAATTGTGTTTTACCATAACTTCTTTATTTATTCACCAATTTACTTCACATTAATACTGAACATCTCTTATGACAACACGGTCTATCTCAACCGTCCATGCCCACATTACCCACCCCGAGGCCCCACCAACATAGGCCGTGCCACTTTAAGTATTTAAATTGCATTTTTGTGTTAAAGTGATATCATGGGCATCTAACAGTTTATAGGTGTCTATCGCAACCGTTGTTTATTTTTGGTGTTTTCACTTCATATACGCTTATATTTGTTAATGCAGCATCAGCATATTAAAACAATATCCCGGAAAGAAAAAAATAATGCATTTGAATAGCAACCGTACTTTCGTTTTGACAACTGACGACAGAAATGATTCGATTTACGATGTGAATCTAAATTGAGTTTTAGTGCAGATTCGTTCATACGATACAAAGACACTATTTTGTTTTACGGATCATTTCGGCTTAGAGGACTGGGTGGGTCATGTAAAATATCACAATATAATATATATTTTTATAAACAACTGGTAGCAAGATGAGTTGCAGATAATTGGTCAGTAACCACATTTTAACTAACTATTTTGACCTGTTTATTCTTTTCAGCTCAATTCAACAGTGACAAATGCCCATAATATCACTTTAATAATTAAGAAAATTGTTTTGTGATTTTGTAATTCATCGTTATAATGAAGAAAACTCAAAGTTGCTCAGATTTACTCAGAAACAAATTATTTGAGAAAATACTGGCCTCAACAACGCAGTCAAAGAGACACCATCATCCCATGTCGTGATTATTATGACTTTCAAGTGGTGACCTGGACTTTAAAGAGGCCTTTTCACGTTTTGGTAAATTGACAAAATTTGAAAAAAGTAGTTTCAGATTCGCAAATTGTCGATTTAGTTATGATATTTGTTAGGAAACAGTAATACTGAAGATTTGCCATGGTCTAATATAGCCATTATATGCATCTTTTGACGATTTAAAAACCTGAAAATTATAAAGTGTTGCAACGCGAAACGATTTAATAATTTGGAATGTTCTGCTGTTGTCGTTATATTTTGTGAAACTACGAGGATTGTTTATGTATAGTATAAAATATATCGTAAGAATGGTCGAGTGGTCTCAGTGGTAGACTTGTTTACTCCAGGACTCCAGGGGTCAGTGGTTCGCGCCCTGTTGAGGGCTACTTTTTTTTTTTTATTCTTGATTTTTTTACTGCAGCTTTTGAGAGCAAGTGTTTACATTTATCAATAAAAAGCATTTAATTACAAACCTCAAAACATGCCAAAATCTGTGAAAATCTGTGAAAAGGCCCCTTTAAACAAACGTGATTGCCTCATATCTTCCGGGCATCTTCTCAATGACACTTACTTACAAAAAGGAACTTGTTAACATTGATAAGAAGATTTGATTCAGACACGAACATGGAACTCAAGCTGTTTTACCTTTCAGTATTATGCTTTAATATTTTGTACACATGTACTATCAGCCATGATGAAATCGACATGACATATGTACGTTGTATCATAGTCGGGAGAGGCTGTCGTTGTATCATAGTCGGGAGAGGCTGTCGTTGTATCATAGTCGGGAGAGGCTGTCGTTGTATCATAGTCGGGAGAGGCTGTCGTTGTATCATAGTCGGGAGAGGCTGTCGTTGTATCATAGTCGGGAGAGGCTGTCGTTGTATCATAGTCGGGAGAGGCTGTCGTTGTATCATAGTCGGGAGAGGCTGTCGTTGTATCATAGTCGGGAGAGGCTGTCGTTGTATTTCCAAGATGTATCAAAGCGCTGAAGGCTTTGAAGTTGTTCGCTTTTGCATTCTCTTAGACGCAACTAGTTTTTCAAAATTAGGTTATAGCTTTTTTATCGCAAGTTTAAACTGAACACAGCCCATTCAAATTTATAAAGAGTGTGTCGCAACGAACATGTCTAAATCTTTAAGCTGTTTAATCTGCGTGCTCTGTTTATCATCCTATATATGTAATAGAGATATCTTAGACGAAATAATAACAACATGTCCCTTTTTGACGTTCTGAAAGCATAGAAAATATTATGAAAATAGTATAATGAGAACCAGTCAATATAAATAATGGCAATCACCATCATATTAAATGAATATTGTTGGAATATTGAAACCTATCACACTAAGAGTATAATTTAATGATCGAAATTCCCTATACAAAACTTTTGTTTTTTTGACACAAATTCAAAATATACAGCAACATAATTGATGCAAATAAATAAAAAGTTAATCTGCGAGCAATACTTGTTACAAAAGAATTAGGTAGTCATAAAGATAGCGCTGTTGATCCTGTTTTGGTGTTGATGAATTGCTTGTTTCCCTGGCGATTCACACGGTGTCAAGTTGTCAACCCGTCTCTGTCGGTATAGAACACCAATGCGCTTTTCGGCGTAGCTGTTTTACCCAGCTTTTCACCCTAAATGACGTTATAAATATTTAACATAACGCCAGCAGACACAAACGAATACATCGAATATTTCATAGGCTTATTCGAGAGAAATCCCCTGAACTTTGGTTACATCGACGTGTCTGTGCACAACGTAAAGGATGTGTTCAGTGTAAGGAATTCTGGACAACTATCTGCGTGTAAAAACGACACATAGACACAAATTGTGACCCAGTTACAATTACGCGTTAACATCCATCTCGTAGAATTTCAGGGTCTGTCATCAGTCACTAAATCCACAGGGGACGACATTTGA
This sequence comes from Dreissena polymorpha, assembly GCF_020536995.1. Classification (NCBI taxonomy): domain Eukaryota; kingdom Metazoa; phylum Mollusca; class Bivalvia; order Myida; family Dreissenidae; genus Dreissena; species Dreissena polymorpha. Next base: position 90,592,382 of record NC_068359.1, on the reverse strand, counting down.
GTATCGATAAACACATTTTTGCTTCCAAATGTGAAAACAAACACTACCGAAATAGCATAGGTTCACGATAAGAGGAAACTCGTTCAATAATCTAACCACAAATGTTTGTCGTTCTCGGTCAGCACGTCTGGAAATCGTTCCTGGACGCCTTAATAGGCTGCCCTGATTTGCCAGTTTGCTATATTTGCTATTTTGAATTCATTTTTATATCGAAAAGCATTGTGCTAAAATGAGCCATTTACGATCCGCAATGAGATTTTTTAACCCTCGTCATGCGAAAACGGATCTTATCTCATCATTATAGCTATAGCCCACTCAGTCTGCGCATCTCTCAGTCTGGTCAGGAGATACATAACGAGACAATAAAACCTTGAGTAATTGTATAGCAGACAGCATCGCCCGTGACCAGACTTCGCAAATGCACGGGCCGGGCTTGAGCTACGCTAGCCGAAACGTCATAAGACCCATTTTCTCATGACACGACTGTGAAAGTGTGCTTTGAAAGCAAACTGCGTGCTAATAAAATATTAACATACGATATATTTCGATAGTGAATAAATCAATTCATAAAAAGCCATGCGAGGACACATATGATGTGAACTCCCGTAGTAGCATGTCTATCTGTAGCATCGGCCCTCTTAATGAATACATAAGAATATTGGAAGTAAACAAATACAAAACACGCATGTGTTAAATGTAAATCTACAGTTAAATGTGTATTCTTGGACATAACAACGAAAACTGCATTTACATCGGCCATGTTTTGACACAATAATGGCTAGACTCAGACCCCTGTAGTAATCTGTTTCATGTACAATTGTTTCATAGTATCGGCCCTTCTGAATGGTTGCTAAGATTTGTTACTGTGCGCATGTGCTTGTTCTTAAAAGAAACTTATTGGAAAAAACGAAACTCTTGCTCATATTGTTCTTAAAATATTTTTACATTTTATTAAAAAATAAGCGTTTTGATAAAGCTACTATTAATCCATAAACAAACTAACATAATTGTGTGTTAAGTATAGCATCATCCTGAAAGAAATATGACCTACTTTCCAACGAACACCGGAAATCATGAGAATGACCGTCGTAATTGTCATGGATAGCCATCAAATAAATTACAACTTCTATAATTTGAAAAAAAATAACTTTCCAACACTTCTTGAAGGTTTTTCGTTAAATGCATGCGGTACATAAGCGACTAACAAGTGAAAAACAAACACAAGTTAAACTTTTGCTTTCAATTTAATTGTTTAGAAACGTCAATTTTTTAAACTGTATTTCCAAGTCCATATTTACGCCCGATATTTGTTTTTAAAAGATATTTCTTTTTTTAATATATTCGGTACAAACGATTTTAAAGCATTTTTGTCGTTGTCTTTAGAATATCTGTAGTTATTGGTGAACTCATGTTCATCTTTTTATAAAGTGAGAACTGTGAGATTAAACAAGCTTATAATAGGGGCCTTTTCACGTTTTGGTAAATTGACAACATTAAAACAAAGTTGTCTCAGATTCGCAAATTTTCATTTAAGTAATGATATGTGTGAGGAAACAGTAATACTGAACATTTACCATGCTCCAAAATAGCCATTATATGCATCTTTTGGCGATTTAAAAACCTGAAAGTTATAAAGCGTTGCAACTCGAAACGATTGAATAAATTGGAAAGTTATGTTTTTGTCGTTATATTTTGTGGAACTACAAGGATTGCTCTATTGCCCGCCTTATATAACAGAAATGCAGAATTCGCTTTGGATTACTGTGATAGTAAGCAGGCAATACAAAAGCAATCCAGTTTTGTTCTGAAGAATTAGTTCCCAATAGCGTTAAGTCAAGCACGTGTGGCCTTTTATACATTGCTTCAAGATTTCGGAATATTCCTCTGTTCTATATGTAAGTGCTGTACTCTTTTTAAGTTTATGGCTACGCATTAGAATCGTCTTGATGACGCGATTTTTATGAACAACAACATATGAAGAACACATATGTATTTGCCAACCATACATATTTCTTTATGTGTACACTTCCGTACGTTAAAGCCTCTATAACGATTTTTTTAGATACAAAATGCTCGTTTTTATTTATTTTTGACACTATTAATTCCATTTGAATTTCCCGCGAATATATCTATTCATACGACACACGAACACTAAAATGGAACGATGTTAGTGTTCATATTAGAATGAATAGATATCGTTGCGGGAAATTAAAATGGAATTAAATATGCAAAACAATAATACAATCGAGCGTTTTGTATCTACATACATCTATTTTACCAGACCACATATGGCGTTGAAATTTCGACAATTGCCATAAGGAACACTGATTTTTAAACTATACTTTATTTTACGAAAAATTGTACGAAATTTTCGTTGATTTTGAGTAGTAATGGCCTTTACAGGGGCGACTCCAGGATTTCTCGTTAGGGAGAGGGCGGGATATTGAAAGATTTGCTGGGGGTCTAGGGGGCGGGGGCGCTAGGGCCCCTGCTGGGTGCAGGGCAAAGCCCTGCTATAGGGTCCAGGGGGGCAAAGCCTCCCTGCAGCTCCACGATTTTAGTGATTTTGAAGGCTTTGACAACCACTTCTCGAGCATGTCACGCCTTAAGTACTTTCATCAAAGTACCATCTTATAATGCCAAAAAAGTGCATTGTCTATACGTAATATTGATGGATATAGCCGGACGAAATGCTATAAACAAGAACACACTAACGGTTATCAGGCTAGTCAAAGTCTTCTGCATTTTCGCTCGTTTTGGCTTTGGCGCATCCATCTTTGTTGACATAAAATGCAGCGAAAAAGGAATCAATTTGCAAAAAGAGGGATACATCAGAATCGCAAAGTTTGACTTGAAAAACCGGGCGACAGAGAGTCTAAAGTTAAAGCCTCTAAAACGCTCAAAATCAACGAAAATTTCGTTAAGTATTCCGTAAAATAAAATTAATACCTAAACCATCAGTGTCTCTATAGCAATATCCACAATTTCAACGCTAGATGTGGTATGATTACATAGATATTTTGTAGATACAAAATGCTCGTTTTTATTTATTTGTGACACTATTAATTCCATTTTAATTTCCCGCCAATATATATATTAATACGACACACAAAACCATGTTAGTGTTCATGTGTCGTATGAATATATATCTTTGCGGGAAATTAAAATGGAATTAAATATGCAAAACAATAATAACAAGAAACCGTCGAAGACGGATGATGCTCCCCAAAGGTTTTTTGTCACAATATTGCACTATATATTCAGATAAAAGGAAACGTCTTGAGGGGCATAACTTTGGACAAAATAATACGATGGATGGTTTAGCAACTTAAAAATTTCAAAGCAGAGGCGTATTTAGGTGGGGGGGGGGGCTAGGGGGGCTAGGGGGGGCTGGCTAAAGCCCCCCCCCAGCTGGCTGGCTAGATATGATTTAAAAAAAATGAGCCCCTTACAGTTCCAATCCACTAGTGTATTTCCTGTCATATGCCCCTAATTAGGCCATTAACAGCTGTCAATTTGTGTGATTAGCCCCCAGGCATGTGAACAGACGATCTAACCTTCGCCAGCTTAACTGCACGCTACATTGACTGTAAGTGATAAACTGCGATATTTGATTGGCTGAAGGAGATACATTCAACTTATGAAATTCATCGATACATTTGTATCGGGATATATATATGTGACCAAAGCTGGGAAAATCAGTCTTGTGTTAAAAAAATCACATTTTTACTTTTTGGCAATTTTGGATTCTCTGAACATTGTAGTTAACAAAAATGATATAGATTTTTTATTTATCACATTTAAAACTTATTTTATGACCTTCCAAAGTGACCAACCCTACATTTTACCGTCACTAAAAGTTATCATTTAATACAAAAAAACAACGAAAACATTCAAACATCAAGCACATTGTTTTATTAAAACAATAATCTTTCCTTTAGTCAAATACATAATTATAGTGCAATAAACTGACAACAGCATTATGGACATTTAAAATGTACCATTTGTGTTGCTATGGTAACCGATCTACATGTTAATAATCACCAGAGCACACAATCACGCCTTTTATAAATCTATGAATTGTATTTTCAATCAAGTGTTTGTTTAACGGCAAACACAACATTAATTTAACTGTTTTGTAACTAGTTAAACAATAACAATCAATAATTTGTGTGTTCCATGAACAATTTCCTTTTTTTATTCAGTTACATGTGTATTTAAGTATAATGTAACCTCAAACACAACAGAATGGAAAAACACAGCATTGAAAAGTGTTGGTTGAAAGTACACTTGGATACTAAATGTTTCAGTAAATGAAATAATCATTATTTATCATTATTTCTGATAGAGAAAAATAGACAAAATAAACAATAACTTAAACATAAAAATTGTTTGTTTTTGTTACTATGGAAACATTGTAGCAAACAAGCAAAAATATAGGATTTCCATTGTAAAACTTTAATAAATACAATATTCACACTGATTTTTTTCCAGTTTTTCGGAAAGGCAGTCTGTGTCCATAAGGAGAAAACAATTGCATGGTTACATGGAAAAAATGATTTTTGTTTTGTAAATATGAGATATAAAAAACTTGAAAACAAGCTTGTGCAATTAGAACAAACGTTTGCATTGAACATTTCAAAACCTGTATCAACTGACACATTTAGCAATCGTATACATGTTTTAGCTTTCCTAGGAATAGAGGATTTTTTGCATTGTTTGGGGGAAAATATATCACCCAATACCTTGGCCAAAATAAACACTGATACATGATGTATGTAATTGTTGTGGCACTATCAGAGAAGATCAGATGCGCATCTTAATGCATCTTCTTTTTTGGGGGGCACAGTCTGTTTTTTGTTGCTCACCAGTAGCGCGTTTCGGACATGTCAAGTTTTTTATTCATCTATGCGACAGAATTCACGAATGTTTTCAAATAAATACCACTGATGGTCCAGATCAAGCCCTTTCGCAAACATTTCTTATGGCAGGTTGTCACAGCTCACATTAAAATTCATTTATTTATAATGGCTTTTCCTCGGGCTTTCCTTAGCCTTGTGATTTGATAAACAAATAATATAATTTGCCTCTATACAAGCCGGTTCCGTATGCCCTGTGCGACTTGGATTGCTTTGATTACTTGGGTTGACTTGGGTCGACTTGGGTTGACTTGGGTCGACTTGGGTTGACTTGGGTCGACTTGGGTCGACTTGGGTCGACTTGGGTTGGCTTGAGTTGACTTGGGTCAACTTGGGTTGATTTGAGTCAACTTGGGTTGACTTGGATCACCTAGGGTGTCTTGGGTGACTTGGGTCACCCCGGTTGTCTTACACCTATTGCAACGAGTCTGCAATGTCTCCCCTCTGCGTTACGCAAGGGAGACAATCAATGTCCCCCCTCTGCGTTTATGCAAGGAAGACAAACGGTCAGTGTCTCCCCTCTGCGTTACGCAAGGGAGACAATCAATGTCCCCCCTCTGCGTTTATGCAAGGAAGACAATCGGTCAGTGTTGTACAAGCGACACTCAGTAGCTTGACAGACTCAGGCTGACCTACGAGACCTGACATGTGCACTAACTGGAATGGAAACCTTTGACCCGGACTTATATACGAGTCTCTAGGCTACCCAGCAAGCTATGGTATGTTGTGCGCAAAGTTGCCAGGGTCACCTCCACTCGAAAGTATCCAAAGTCACAGAGATGTCCCTTGCTCAGGCTGACCTAAGAGACCAGAAACGTGCACTGTCTTATATTACCAAAGAAAACCTGTGACCCGGACAAAGGTATGAGTCTCTATTGAAGCTAACCAGCAAGCTATGGTGTAGTGCGCAAAGTTGCTTGAGTCACTTCTACTCAAAGGCATCCAAAGTCCCAGATAATTTCAATGGTATAAGGTCTCTAATTATTACAACGTATTTAACGTTGTGAACTGTTCGACGATCGAACGCAGACTGCTCGCTCCCCATAAGAGCAGCACTTTATATACTGATATATATACCACGTGATCCGCTTGCTAAAGACATCACCCTACTATTTCATGAAAACACAACCCTACCGTTTTAAGCAGTAACTGTATTGTAACTGTATTATACTACTACTATATCCTGCAAAAACATATTGTGCATGTTTTTAACCGGCTTGTATTATTAAATCATCAAATTATGTACATAAAAATACAATGATCAATCCAAAATACACACGCTATTTGCGTGGAACGTACCGAATAGTCGAATGCTTGTTCGCGGGAAATGTACTTTCGTTTTGGTGTAAATAATAGGAAAGAACTCAAAGAATAATGAACCTAAAGGATAAAATACCGGCCAAAATCGTCACACTACCCACGCCTCCGATTTCAAGCGTCCCGCTTACAATACTCTGTCTAAGTGTGAAACAAAAACGTCAACATCTTTTATTGACGAACAAAATACTACTCCCGGTAGTCATGTTAAAAGCAAATGTTATGACAAAACATGATATCTAATGCTAAATGAATGACTAGTATCCTGATGAGATGAGAAAAACAAACATGAGTATGACCTGATGAAACAATGAACAAGAAACAGTAACAATAAACTATACAGCTAACTCTAATAGTTCTAAATGTGTCTCAGTCATTTGGCAGTATGCCCCATGGTTATGTGGATATAGAAACCCATCGCGTCATGGCATATTTCACCGCAGACATTACATCTCATAGGATTGTCGACACAATGGCAACCCTTATGTACGAATATCATGGCCTGGTTGCCGAAGGTGATATCGCACACATCGCATTTGTTTACCCTAGGTTCGTCTGTCTGGATCTGTACGTTACAGCCAACCACCGTGGGGACCTGTCTTTTTATCGAACTATGGTCTGGAGCGGCAGTTTCAAGTGGGCGATCACAGCTGACCTCGTTTCCCATCCAGGAGCTGCATGCCTGCTCCACGGCCAGATGCGACTTCTTAGGAGCCATGACTGGTTCTGGCGCCATCCGTTTCCTGATTATTCTTCCTACGTTAAAATCTATGCAAGGTTCTTCCTCTACACCAACTTCGGGGTCGCTATCCAATTCCCTTTCAATACCAGTGATCTCGGATTCAAGTTTTAGTCTAGCATTTTCTAGCTTGACATGCTCAAGTTCGGCTCTTATCCTATCCAAGTCGCTTTGTTCTTGATGTGCAGCCATCGTGAAGCTGAGTCGGGATGCTTTAAAGGTCGTCCCAATATATCCCACCGCTGCCACCAATTTTTGTAACGTGTCTACCGTTCCTTCGGGATATATATATAATGGCTTTTCCTCGGGCTTTCCTTAGCCTTGTGATTTGATAAACAAATAATATAATTTGCCTCTATACAAGCCGGTTCCGTATGCCCTGTGCGACTTGGATTGCTTTGATTACTTGGGTTGACTTGGGTCGACTTGGGTCGACTTGGGTCGACTTGGGTCGACTTGGGTCGACTTGGGTTGGCTTGAGTTGACTTGGGTCAACTTGGGTTGATTTGAGTCAACTTGGGTTGACTTGGATCACCTAGGGTGTCTTGGGTGACTTGGGTCACCCCGGGTGTCTTACACCTATTGCAACGAGTCTGCAATGTCTCCCCTCTGCGTTACGCAAGGGAGACAATCAATGTCCCCCCTCTGCGTTTATGCAAGGAAGACAAACGGTCAGTGTCTCCCCTCTGCGTTACGCAAGGGAGACAATCAATGTCCCCCCTCTGCGTTTATGCAAGGAAGACAATCGGTCAGTGTTGTACAAGCGACACTCAGTAGCTTGACAGACTCAGGCTGACCTACGAGACCTGACACGTGCACTAACTGGAATGGAAACCTTTGACCCGGACTTATATACGAGTCTCTAGGCTACCCAGCAAGCTATGGTATGTTGTGCGCAAAGTTGCCAGGGTCACCTCCACTCGAAAGTATCCAAAGTCACAGAGATGTCCCTTGCTCAGGCTGACCTAAGAGACCAGAAACGTGCACTGTCTTATATTACCAAAGAAAACCTGTGACCCGGACAAAGGTATGAGTCTCTATTGAAGCTACCCAGCAAGCTATGGTGTAGTGCGCAAAGTTGCTTGGGTCACTTCTACTCAAAAGGCATCCAAAGTCCCAGATAATTTCAATGGTATAAGGTCTCTAATTATTACAACGTATTTAACGTTGTGAACTGTTCGACGATCGAACGAAGACTGCTCGCTCCCTATATTTTAAATATTTATACGCGCGTTCTTCGAACAAACCTGTTTTAGTGGTTTGTCTGGCGTTGCTATTTAATTCGATTTTTAACAGTATCGAGAATCATTGCGCTCATGCTTAATTCATTAATCAATATGATGGCATAATTCTTGTTAAATTAATTAAAAATAATATTTATCATGGTATTGTTGTAAAACACATTAAGAATCTATTATTGACATACCATATGATATCGCTGGATATCTTCATTTAACATCTGTCTGGTCTAAAGAAAATTCCAGTTCACCTAGTTCACGCTATAGCGTCTTTATTATGTAACGATTATTTTCCTGGCCGCGAACTCCGATCAGCACATAGGGTAGAGACGCAGCGATGATCTGTATGTAAACTCTGACATTCACACACAGTGGCCGCAAATTGACCCGATATACCACGCGAGTTGAAATGCAATCCATTAAAGTGAGTCTTCGCTTCCACTGCTCTCCATACTTTAACATGTTGACAGGAATATGGAAGTTAGTAATAAGTATGAGAAAATAGCCTTTAAGTGCAAGCGTTCTCGCGCTGAAAATCTTCTGAAAATAAAAGGTGGACGCACAAACTGTATTGATGTCGAGATTGAGTGTAAAACTGCTATCTATTAGCCTTTTCATTAGATATAAAATTGGTTCATGCTGAACACGCAGTAAAACAGTGTTACAAAGACGCGGACATGTTTCCAATGTTCTGGTCGTATTCTCAAATCAGCCGATGCAGTCAATGAAGTGTATTCATCTGTACTTGGCCGCGGGAAGTTTTATTTGAATTCTATTGGACGCTAACAAAGGTCAGGCTAAGGTGAAAAGCTGGTTTAATACAGCTTACGCCGAATAAAAGAGGTTATTTCGGTGACTACATGTAATTCGGTTTTTCAAATGCACGTGACAGTCATGTGACGAAAAATGGAGGACGAAGAACAACAACTCCTCAAAAGACGAAACATACAGCAAGAAAGCGTCAATGCTCAAAACTACCCAGGGGTACGACCAGCAGGAATCGAAATCAACCAGGAAAATGACAACACAAATAAAAAGGCATATTTAAATGATATTGAGTTGAATTCTGTTGTAAAATATGGCCTGTTAAGCGAGTATTTTCCGGACAGTGATATTTTCCGGATGATTTTAAAAGGTTGTCGGGTCTTTTGACCCAAAGCTCTTTCGGCCCCGTTTTTTCAGGCTCATTCGGTCATTATTTCAGGCTCATTCGGCTCAAGTACAGTCAAGTTAACATTACCGGATCAGTAGCGTAATTAAGTTGTTGTGGTGGAAGGCAATAAATGTTTCGAGACTTCTTTTACACCAGTTTGATTAAATATAACCTTTTTTTGCTTACTGATTCAGCACAAAGTGTTATTTTTAAATGCAGGCAAAATGTATTTGTGATACCTTTTTTTCTCCTTTGAATTCATGCATTAACGGATCAGTTGTAGCCATAACGGATCACGTGACTGAAACCACTCAGGGGTCATCTAACAGTAACACACTATTTGAACTGCCGAAACATGAAATGTGTTGTTTACAATTACCAAGTTGCATTGCCAGTTATAAATCATATTCAGTTTTTGTTATTAATTGTTTTCTATATGTGATCTTCTATCCACACTTTACGCATGGTGTTCTTGTGTGAATTATCTGTTGAGAATCCTAAAAAGATCAACAAGATATGGGCATCTTATAAACCATGTAAATTGTTTTAATCATATCTAGTCATTGATATTGAACATGGAACATAAATAAAATATTGAGATCATTTATTGTAATAATTAACAAGATTTGCATATATTTAAATATAATATTTTAACAATGCGCATATTATCAGGCTTGATCCATTATTGCCCTAATTCTTAATTTCATTTAAGGTGTTGCACAAATCAAAACTGAAATAGACTTTTGCAGGCAAAAAGACTATTAAATGACCTTAAAATTAATGCGTAAACTTCCAACTTACAACAGAGTTATAGCATGTGACAGTGAAAAATGTTCAACCTCAATTTGGAAACGAGACGGAAGTCAACAAAGTCTTATATACATGTCAGCAAAACATACCGAAATGTTTGACAAAGAGTAGCTCCGACTACGACACGAATCAGTGTGTTTAAAGAACAGTCCTTGAAGATGCTTTAGGCAGAATATCATCTAAAAATGTCAACTATTTATCGCGGTCATGAACATCATAGTGATCCGCTATGGGTAATGATCCGGTAATGGTAACTTGACTGTACCAGGCTTTTTTGGCCCCATTTTTAATTTGAATAAATCGCTAATAAAAACTCTTTCAAACTATAGAATATTGTTTATTACAGTATTATATTATCTTTATTGAAGATTATTCCATTTGAAATAAGGTTCTCTTGTCTTTTGCTTCAGGTATGTCGTCGTCTAAATGAGGCGTTATTATAGACTAGATACAAGAGTCTGAGACGGCTTTGAAAATAAAACAAACTATAAATTTATTTCTATTACATATATTTGGATAACTTTAAAGTGATAACAATAAGGAATTCACACGTCTTAACAATAAAATACAGTATCGTATTTACTGCACATACTTTGTTCATTTTATTAATATGGTTTTTAACCATAGTGATAAGTCTATCCGTTTGTCAATGCACACTCAAAAACAACAGATTTTCACATTTTTGGCTGTGAACAACCTTGATTGGCAGGTTAGGAGAACAAAAAGGTGAATGGTGCATCATTGTTCTATTTTGCTTGAGATCTTTCCAAACATATTTTTTCACATGCATATTATAAACCTTTCTCTGTACCTTTTATACAATCTTCCAATAAAAATAATATTCTTTTACAGCTCAAGATTGTTTTCTTGTGTGATGGTTTCAGGGGTTTACTGGGCGGTTGGCTCTCGCCATGGCAGCTTGCACCATGGGATCCTCTTTCCAGTTTGGATACAACACAGGCATCGTCAATGCTCCAGAAACAGTTAAGTGCTAATGATTTGCATTAAGCAGAAAATGATAGTTGTTATCAATAGTTTATTTTTCTATTTATTTATGTTTTGACAATAAAATGAGCTGACATTCATTCATAGTGATGAACTTTCCAGAAACCGTGATTGGAGATGAATTCTGTAGTAATGGAAAAGGTCAGTTTAAAGAGATTTAAAGACAAATTTGTTTGGAAAAAGTAAGTTTTATTTAAGATACAGAAGCAAATGCTAAATCAAATAATAACTTGAATACAGTTTAAGAAGATTTTTATGTAAGGATTTATCAAACATAGTGAATATGTTGTGTATGATGTTAAGCATACATGTAGGTCTGTGCAAATCCTATGAGCCAAAGCATGCTTTTGAATGTTTGTAGGTCATAAAAGAATTCTACAACACAACATGTAATGAACGGAATCACCCAGAGGACTACTGTGATAACCTGATTGTGCCTCTGTGGTCCCTCACTGTGGCCATGTACGCTGTTGGGGGCATGATAGGGGGTGTGTCTGCGGGCAAACTGGCCAACCTCTGGGGCAGGTAACACAACATAAAAGGCTGTCTACATAGCATTTTGGAGCACTGCATCTGCTCTTTATCATTTATTATACCCCCTTCAAAGAAATAGATTGCTTTTCCTATATCCATCTGTGAGTCGGATAGTTGTTTTCTAGACTATTTGTTCTGCACAATAATTAGATAATGCTTTGACCTACAGTTATCATATATGGCAGGACAGTCCCACATAAAGGATTTTTGTCACGCAATCAATTTGGAGAGTCTGGGTTTTGCTAATCCATAATTTTACCATTAAAAGTGTAATTCGAGCTCTGATTGGCCAAAACTTGTCCCTCTAATGTCTGCCTATAACAAACCTGGGTGCAGGATCACGTGACTTTATGGGGTTCACAAATGGCTGGTAATGGATGTAAACACATCGGTAAGCTGTGCTTTTTATTAGCTCACCTGAGCACAACGTGCTCATGGTGAGCTTTTGTGATCGCTTTTTGTGCGTTGTGAATTGTGCGGCATCAACATTTGCCTTGTTAACTCTCTAGAGGGCACATTTATTGTCCAATCTTTATGAAATTTGGTCAGAAGATTGGTCTCAATGATATCTTGGATGAGTTCGAAAATGGTTACGTTTGCTTGAAAAACATGGCTGCCAAGGGGCCGGGCATTTTTCCTTATATGGCTATATATGGCTATAGTAAAATCTTGTTAACACTCTAGAGGCCACATTTATTGTCTGATGTTCATGAAACTTGGTCAGAAGATTCATCCCAATAATATCTTGGATGAGTTCGAAAAATGATGCTGGTTGGTTGAAAAACATGGCCTCCAGGGGGCGGGGCATTTTTCCTTATATGGCTATAGTAAAACCTTGTTAACACTCTAGAGGCCACATTTATTTTCCGATCTTCATGAAACTTGCTCAGAAGATTAGCCCCAATGATATCTTGGATGAGTTAAAAAATGGTAACCTTTGCTTGAAAAACATGGCTGCTAAGGGGCGGGGCATTTTTCCTTTTATGGCTATAGTAAAGTCTTGTTAACAATCTAGAGGCCACATTTATTGTCCAATCTTCATGAAACTTGGTCAGAAGACTCATCCCAATAATATCTTGGAAGAGTTCGAAAATGATGCCGATGGTTGAAAAACATGGCCGCCAGGGGGCGGGGCATTTTTCCTTATATGGCTTTAGTATAAAACCTTGTTAACACTCTAGAGGCCACATTTATTGTCCAATCTTCATGAAATTTGGTCAGAAGATTTGTCTTATTGATATTTTGGATGAGTTCGAAAATGGTTACGTTTTATTGAAAAACATGGCTGCCAAGGGACGGGGCATTTTTCCTTATATGGCTATAGTAAAATCTTGTTAGCACTCTAGAGGCCACATTTATAGTCCGATCTTCATGAAACTCGGTCAGAAGATTCATCCCAATAATATCTTGGACGAGTTCAAAAATGATGCTGGTTGGTTGAAAAACATAGCCACCATGGGGCGGGGCATTTTTCCTTATATGGCTATAGTATAAAACCTTGTTAACACTCAGATTTGTATTAAAACTAGGTTTAAATTATTTTTAATTAAAATTAAGCTGTATTTATCAGAAACACACACTTGTATGCCCTACCCATTTTGTCTGAATGAAAAATATTGATATACAGGCTTAGGCAGTCAAAAGCTTGAAAAACATTTTTTTAATGAAAAAGCAGTTGTTTTGTCATATTGTATGGGAAATTCAACAATATCAATATTTGTTTTGCTTGGCCCTAAAACTGTGAACATGCTTTCATTAATGATAAACATTGTGCTATCTTTTTCAGAAAAAGGACACTGCTGCTGAATAACATACTGATGATTATCTCCATAGCTGTAGAAATATCATCGAAGTATGCGGAGTCTTATGAAGTGCTGATAGTGGGTCGCCTTATAGTGGGTGTAAATGCAGGTGAGTCAGTGTACTGATAGTAGGTTGCCTTATAGTGGGTGTGAACACAGGTGAGTCAGTGTGCTGATAGTGGGTTGCCTTATAGTGGATGTGAACGCAGGTGAGTCAGTGTGCTGATTGTGGGTCACCTTATAGTGGGTGTGAACGCAGGTGAGTCAGTGTGCTGATAGTGGGTCACCTTTTAGTGGGTTTGAACGCAGGTGAGTCAGTGTGCTGATAGTGGGTCACCTTATAGTGGGTGTGAATGCAGGTGAGTCAGTGTGCTGATAGTGGGTCACCTTATAGTGGGTGTGAACACAGGTGAGTCAGTGTGCTGATAGTGGGTCACCTTATAGTGGTTGTGATTGCAGGTGAGTTTGTGTGCTGATAGTAGGTTGCCTTATAGTGGGTTTGAACGCAGGTGAGTCAGTGTGCTTATAGTGGGTCACCTTTTAGTGGGTTTGAACGCAGGTGAGTCAGTGTGCTGATAGTGGGTCACCTTATAGTGGATGTGAATGCAGGTGAGTCAGTGTGCTGATAGTGGGTTGCCTTATAGTGGGTGTGAATGCAGGTGAGTCAGTGTGCTGATAGTAGGTTGCCTTATAGTGAGTGTGAATGCAGGTGAGTCAGTGTGCTTATAGTGGGTCACCTTATAGTGGGTTTGAACACAGGTGAGTCAGTGTGCTGATAGTGGGTCACCTTATAGTGGGTGTGAATGCAGGTGAGTCAGTTTGCTGATAGTAGGTTGCCTTTTAGTGAGTGTGAATGCAGGTGAGTTAGTGTGCTGATAGTGGGTCACCTTATAGTGGGTGTGAACGCAGGTGAGTCAGTGTGCTGATAGTTGGTCACCTTATAGTGGGTGTGAATGCAGGTGAGTCACTGTGCTGATAGTGGGTCACCTTATAGTGGGTTTGAACACGGGTGAGTCAGTGTGCTGATAGTGGGTCACCTTATAGTGAGTGTGAATGCAGGTGAGTCAGTGTGCTGATAGTGGGTTTCCTTTTAGTTGAGTGTGAATGCAGGTGAGTCAGTGTGCTGATAGTGGGTCACCTTATAGTGGGTGTGAATGCAGGTGAGTCACTGTGCTGATAGTGGGTCACCTTATAGTGGGTGTGAACGCAGGTGAGTCAGTGTTATTATAGTAGGTTGCCTTTTAGTGAGTGTGAATGCAGGTGAGTCAGTGTGCTGATAGTGGGTCACCTTATAGTGGGTGTGAATGCAGGTGAGTCACTGTGCTGATAGTGGGTCACCTTATAGTGGGTGTGAATGCAGGTGAGTCAGTGTGCTTATAGTGGGTCACCTTATAGTGGGTTTGAACGCAGGTGAGTCACTTTGCTTATAGTGGGTCACCTTATAGTGGGTTTGAACGCAGGTGAGTCAGTGTGCTGATAGTTGGTCACCTTATAGTGGGTTTGAACGCAGGTGAGTCAGTTTGCTGATAGTGGGTCACCTTATAGTGGGTTTGAACGCAGGTGAGTCAGTGTGCTGATAGTGGGTCACCTTATAGTGGGTTTGAACACAGGTGAGTCAGTGTGCTGATAGTGGGTCACCTTATAGTGGGTGTGAATGCAGGTGAGTCAGTGTGCTGATAGTGGGTCACCTTATAGTGGGTTTGAACACAGGTGAGTCACTGTGCTGATAGTGGATCACCTTATAGTGGGTTTGAACACAGGTGAGTCAGTGTGCGGATAGTGGGTCACCTTATAGAAGATGTGAACGCAGGTGAGTCAGTGTGCTGATAGTGGGTCACCTTATGGTGGGTGTGAATGCAGGTGAGTCAGTGTGCTGATAGTGTGTCCCCTTATAGTGGGTTTGAACACAGGTGAGTCAGTGTGCTGATAGTGGGTCACCTTATAGTGGGTTTGAACACAGGTGAGTCAGTGTGCTGATAGTGGGTCACCTTATAGTTAGTGTGAATGCAGGTGAGTCAGTGTGCTGATAGTGGGTCACCTTATAGTGGGTGTGAATGAAGGTGAGTCAGTGTGCTGATAGTGGGTCACCTTATAGTGGGTGTGAATGAAGGTGAGTCAGTGTGCTGATAGTGGGTCACCTTATAGTGGGTGTGAACACAGGTGAGTCAGTGTGCTGATAGTGGGTCACCTTATAGTGAGTGTGAATGCAGGTGAGTCAGTGTGCTGATAGTGGGTCACCTTATGGTGTGTGTGAATGCAGGTGAGTCTGTGTGCTGATAGTGGGTCACCTTATAGTGGGTGTGAATGCAGGTGAGCCATTGTGCTGATAGTGGGTCACCTTATAGTGGGTGTGAACACAAGTGAGCTATTGTGCTGATAGTGGGTCACCTTATAGTGGGTGTGAATGCAGGTGAGTCTGTGTGCTGATAGTGGGTCACCTTATAGTGGGTGTGAACACAGGTGAGTCAGTGTGCTGATAGTGGGTCACCTTATAGTGGGTGTGAATGCAGGTGAGTCAGTGTGCTGATAGTGGGTCACCTTATAGTGGGTGTGAATGCAGGTGAGTCTGTGTGCTGATTGTGGGTCACCTTATAGTGGGTGTGAACACAGGTGAGTCAGTGTGCTGATAGTGGGTCACCTTATAGTGGGTGTGAACACAGGTGAGTCAGTGTGCTGATAGTGGGTCACCTTATAGTGGGTGTGAATGCAGGTGAGTCTGTGTGCTGATTGTGGGTCACCTTATAGTGGGTGTGAACACAGGTGAGTCAGTGTGCTGATAGTGGGTCACCTTATAGTGGGTGTGAACACAGGTGAGTCAGTGTGCTGATAGTGGGTCACCTTATAGTGGGTGTGAATGCAGGTGAGTCAGTGTGCTGATAGTGGGTTGCCTTATAGTGAGTGTGAAAGCAGGTGAGTCAATGTGCTGATAGTGGGTCACCTTATAGTGGGTATGTACACAGGTGAGTCAGTGTGCTGATAGTGGGTCACCTTATAGTGGGTGTGAATGCAGGTGAGTCAGTGTGCTGATAGTGGGTCACCTTATAGTGGGTGTGAATGCAGGTGAGTCAGTGTGCTGAAAGTGGGTTGCCTTTTAGTGAGTGTGAAGGCATGTGAGTCAATGTGCTGATAGTGGGTCACCTTATAGTCGGTGTGAATGCAGGTGAGCCATTGTGCTGATAGTGGGTCACCTTATAGTGGGTGTGAAAGCAGGTGAGTCAGTGTGCTGATAGTGGGTTGCCTTATAGTGAGTGTGAACACAGGTGAGTCAGTGTGCTGATTTTGGGTCACCTTATAGTGGGTGTGAATGCAGGTGAGTCAGTGTGCTGATAGTGGGTCACCTTATAGTGGGTGTGAATGCAGGTGAGTCAGTGTGCTGATAGTGGGTCACCTTATAGTGGGTGTGAACACAGGTGAGTCAGTGTGCTGATAGTTGGTCACCTTATAGTGGGTGTGAATGCAGGTGAGTCAGTGTGCTGATAGTGTGTCACCTTATAGTGGGTGTGAAAGCAGGTGAGTCAGTGTGCTGATAGTGGGTTGCCTTATAGTGATCGTGAACACAGGTGAGTCAGTGTGCTGATAGTGGGTCACCTTATAGTGGGTGTGAATGCAGGTGAGTCAGTGTGCTGATAGTGGGTCACCTTATAGTGGGTTTGAACACAGGTGAGTCAGTGTGCTGATAGTGTGTGTATTTCAGAGTCTTTTTACAGGTTACAACTGCATTAATGGGCAGACCTGAAAATGGGTAGCCTCTATGTTATCATACCTCAGACAGATAACTTTTATGAGTGCCCATTTCCAAAAGTATCATATCTGACCAATGACTTAATTTTAGAACTGCCCTAATTTGAGATTTTCATGCTTCTCCCTAATCAATTTTAAGTCCTGATAAATGGCAACTATTTTTTGTTGGAATGCCAACAAAGGGTAAGCAAACAATTTATCTTTGTTTATAGCCTTGGTGAAGAAAGCATGATTTCACCTTTTTTTACTAGGGAACAATTAACATATGTTTAAAAGTAACTTGAAAGAATTAATAAATGTCATAGAAAAAAAATTGAATGAATACAATGTAAAAAAATTCAAATGTTGCCACGTTTGTGTATTACTGTAAACAATAACCTGCATGATTTAATGCATAGTCTAACCTTAAAATCCACAATAATTCTCTGTGATTATTACAGTGTCAGTTTTTTGTAGCTGGCATTTTAAAGCAGGCTTTCCGAAGGAAAAAACTGGTTATTAGATTGGCAAATGTCGGCAGGCGGGCTGGTGGGCGGGCGGAACAAGCTTGTCCGGACCATAACTTTGTCGTTCATTGTGAGATTTTAAAATCATTTGGCACATTTGTTCACCATTATTAGACGGTGTGTCGCACGAAAGAATTACGTCGATATCTCCAAAGTCAAGGTCACACTTTTTGATTTCAAAGGTCAAAAATGGCCATAAATGAGCTTGTCCGGGCCATAACAATGTCATTCATTGTGAGATTTTAAAATTATTTGGCAAATTTGTTCACCATCATTGGACGGTGTGTCGCACAAAAGTATTACGTCAATATCTCCAAGGTCAAGGTGGCCACGACTAAAAATAGATTTATTTTGAAACAAAGGGGGTTCATTTTAAACAATCAGTTCAGTTTGACTTGTCTCCCTTTATCAGACTTTTTTTCAAATTGAAAACCTGCTTTTGTGACAATTTTGTCCCATGTTTAGTAGTTTGCTTGCGAACAACTTAGGTTAATACCACGAATTTCAAGCCAGTTTTTGTGAACTATGATAAACCTGATAACAACTGCATATGCCGCATCGGCGCAGAGAAAGCGTTGTATAATTTATGCCAGAGGTTTGAGTTATTCCCAAATAAAAACATAATGTGAATATCGTGTTAAATGGAATATTTTTTAACAGAGCGTATATAGAAAAGAATCTATAAACAATGTTAGAAATATATGTGTCATGGAAGAGAATGTTTATGAATGATTAAAATAGTCCACTATCTGCTGCGTCTTAATCATGTGGTATTTTTGCTCAGCACAGGACATTCATAATCTGAGGCTATTAATAGATGCAGGAAAAAAACCTACTGTGATCAACAAGTATAGTGTTATATCGAGACTCCAATACACTATCATGCGTCTGTTGCGTAACCTCGTTGATAGTACTGTATCGTACGTAAATATTTAACACACAGTTTTCTTTCGAAACATTCAAATCACACATTCATAGCCGCGTCATGCAAAAATGGGTCTTATGGCCAGTGTATCTCAAGCCCAGCGTGTGCATTTGCGTAGTCTGGTTCGAGGCATTACTGTCTGCTATAAAATCACTCAAGGTTTTATGGTCTCATTATGTACCTCCTGACCAGACTGAGAGATGCCCAGGCTGGGTGGTCTATAGCTTTGATGGGCGCATATGACATAAGACCCATTTTCACATGACGTGGGTCTTTTTAAATCTCATTGCGAGTTGTAAATGGCATATTTTAGCACAATGAATTTAGATATAAAATTAAATTTCAACAAGAGATGTGTTTGTCAGAAACACAATGCCCCCTAATGCGCCGCTTTTTATGTCCCCCGCTATAGTAGTGGGGGACATATTGTTTTTGCCCTGTCTGTTGGTTATTTGGTCTGTTGGTTTGCGCCAACTTTAACATTTGCAATAACTTTTGCAATATTGAAGATAGCAACTTGATATTTGGCATGCATATGTATCCCATGGAGCTGCACATTTTGAGTGGTGAAAGCTCAAGGTCAAGGTCATCCTTCAAGGTCAAAGGTCAAATATATGGGTCAAAATCGCTCATTTAATGTACACTTTTGCAATATTTCAATATTCAAGATAGCAACTTGATATTTGGCATGCATGTGTATCTCATGGAGCTGCACATTTTGAGTGGTGAAAGGTCAAGGTCATTCTTCAAGGTCAGAGGTCAAATATATGTGGCCAAAATCACTCATTTTATGAGTACTTTTGCAATATTGAAGATAGCAACTTTATATTTGGCATGCATGTGTATCTCATGGAGCTGCACATTTTGAGTGGTGAAAGGTCAAGGTCATCATTCAAGGTCATATATATGGGTCAAAATTGCTCATGTAATGTCACTTTTGCAATATTGAAGCTAGCAATTTTATATTTGACATGCATGTGTATCTCATGGAGCTGCACATTTTGAGTGGTGAAGGGTCAAGGTCATCCTTCATGGTCAAACGTCATATACGGGGACATAGTGTTTCACAAACACATCTTGTTGTTTTTTTTACCTTTGACCTTGAAGGATGACCTTGACCTTTCACCACTCAAAATGTGCAGCTCCGTGAGATACACATGCATGCCAAATATCAAGTTGCTATGTTCAATATTTCAAAAGTTATTGCAAAACTTTACTGTAAGGTTAAAGTTTTGGGACAGAATGACAGACAGAAAGAAAGAAAGACAGACAGGCCAAAAACAATATACCCCGATATATCTATCCGGGGGGCATAAAAAAGCAAATACAGCAAACTGGAAAATAAGGGTAGCCTATTCAGGCTTTCAAAAACGACTTCCAGACGTGCTGTCTGAGTACAGCAAACATTTGTGGTTAGATAACTAAACGATTTTCTTTAAACGTGACACTATACTGTTTCTGAAGTGTTTTTTTGTTCTCATCTTGAAAGCAAAACTGTGTTTATCAATAGTCAATTATGTCTTTCCCAGACGATTTAGTGACCAAGTAATGACCCTCAAATTCTGTGAGATGGACGTGTAATTGTAATTGGGCCACAATTTGTGTCTATGTGTCGTTTGAACCTGCAGAGAGTACTCCCCAATTCCATACATTGAACATTTACATCCTTTACGCTGTGCACAGACACAGTGATGCAGCCAAATTTCAGGGGATTTCTCTCGAATCAGCCTATAAAATATTAGAATGTATTCATTTGTGCCTGCTAGCGTTTTTTAGAGGTCATTTAAGGTGAAAAGCTGGGTGAAGCAGCTACGCTGAAAATCTGCACGAGTGTTCTATACCTATGTTAAGGTAAGAGACTGGTTTTTTAGAGGTCATTTAAGGTGAAAAGCTGGGTAAAGCAGCTACGCTGAAAATCTGCACGAGTGTTCTATACCGATGTTAAGGTAAGAGACTGGTTATACCATGTGAACTACTAGGGTAACAAGTAATGCAACAACAACAAAGTAGCGCTGTCTTTATGACTACCTAATTTGTGAGTAAAAACTACTGCTCGCAGGTTTATAATGCCCCCCTTCGAAGAAGAGGGGGTATATTGTTTTGAACATGTCGGTCGGTCCGTCGGTCTGTCAGTCCGTCCGCCAGATGGTTTCCGGATGAGCACTCAAGAACGCTTAGGCCTAGGATCATGAAACTTCATAGGTACATTGATCATGACTGGCAGATGACCCTATTGATTTTCAGGTCACAAGGTCAAGGTCACAGTGACTCGAAATAGTAAAATGGTTTCCGGATGATAACTCAAGAACGCTTAGGGTAGGATCATCAAACTTCATAGGTACATTGATCATGACTGGCAGATGACCCCTATTGATTTGCAGGTCACTAGGTCAAAGGTCAAGGTCACAGTGACTTGAAATAGTAAAATGGTTTCCGTATGATAACCCAAGAATGCATACGCCTCAGATCATGAAACTTCATATATACATTGATCATGACTGGCAGATGACCTTATTGATTTTCAGGTCACTAGGTCAATTGTTAAGGTCACAGTGACTCAAAACAGTACAATGGTTTCCGGATGATAACTCAAGAATGCTTACGCCTAGTATCATGAAACTTCATTGATACATTGATCATGACTGGCAGATGACCCCTATTGATTTTCAGGTCACTAGGTCAAAGGTCAAGGTCACAGTGACTCAAAACAGTAAAATGGTTTCCGGATGATAGCTCAAGAATGCTTACGCCTAGGATCATGAAACTTCATAGGAACATTGATCATGACTGGCAGATGACCCCTGTTGATTTTCAGGTCACTAGGTCAAAGGTCAGAGTGACTCAAAACAGTAAAATGGTTTCCGGATGATAACTCAAGAATGCTTACGCCTAGGATCATGAAACTTCATAGGTACATTGATAATGACTGGCAGATGACCCCTATTGATTTTCAGGTCACTAGGTCAAAGATCAAGGTCACAGTGACTCGAATTGTAAAATGGTTTCCGGATGATAACTCAAGAATGCTTACGCCTAGGATCATGAAACTTCATAGGAACATTGATAATGACTGGCAGATGACACCTATTGATCTTCAGGTCACTAGGTCAAAGATCAAGGTCACAGTGGCTCGAATAGTAAAATGGTTTCCGGATGATAACTCAAGAATGCTTACGTCTAGGATCATGAAACTTCATAGGTACATTGATCATGACTGGCAGATGACCCCTATTAATTTTCAGGTCACTAGTTTTATATATATTTTCATCAATTATCTTATTGTATATTTTGAATTGTATATGGTGTCAAAAAATAGGTTTTGTAAAGGGAATTCGAAATTTTTTTCTAAGTGTGATAGGTATTTGATATGCCAACAATATTAATTAAATATGATAGTGATTGCAAATTTAAGCAATAGAACCTTGAAACTTACACACATGGTAGCTATGAGCATATGTGCGACAGTGCACTTTTTGAAATTTGGATCTGACCCCTGGGTCAAAAGTTATTACTGTGAAACCATTTATTTTCGACAGCACAAAATTTCGTCATTTTTATAAAAATGACGATTTCGTCAGCACTTAAATTCGCCGATTTCTGATTTAAAATTTTAAAAAATGCGTCAGTCAATATCCGATTTGTGTGTATGACATATTCGCGATCAATCGCAGTTGCGAAAAATCGTGGTACGAATGCGGGAACACACTTGAGAATCACTGCAGGAGGTGGGGCCTGTTTGTCACATGCCAATTAATTAGTCTTTTGTTATCAAGGGACAGTAATGGACCCTCTTAGTGTATGCCATTAACACGTTCATTGTTATGATTAGCGGACAAGTGGGATCGAATAACCGTTAACGAGTGTTTGTAACTACGAAGCCAATTGCCAATTGGGTACGTGTTCTAGTTGGTATGATTTTTATTAAAATGCTGTCAATACCGTTTTAAAACTGTTTGTGTTATACGAAAGAGGTTCCAGTTTGTTAAGTGTTTTTTTTCCAAATAAAATGCTTTTTTATTCTGATATCAACATTAAAATTAGAAACTCTATGTGTGTGTTTGTTCTTAAAAAGTAAACTACCGGTATATAAATCAATAATGTCAATAATTCAAAAATAAATAAATTGATACATATAAAATAGTAATAAGTGTGGTTAAACGCAAACAATCAAACAACAAACAGCAATTAAAATATTCTTTATTAATTTGTGATAAATACGCATGTTGATCACACATCGTCATCTTTTCATTTGGTTTATTGTCTTTCATCGGCATTCGCTGCGTGATGGCTAATATGCAACACCCCTGAAAAACACAATGCACCTAATGGGTAATAAAGTTATAAACAATTAGCGCTAATTCATTACCATTCTACATAAACGAAGTCAACGCATTCGATACAGCTGTAATGCACACGCGTTTTAAAGAAGTGTCACGTGTCAGTTAAGTACCTTGTGTAATCTACATCCCTTTGTGTCAAAACCGGATTAATCTTGATTACGAAACAGCAGTGAATGTGTGCATGGATTATGTTGGAATTTAATGCCTCATGTCTACGGTAAAGTTTTAAAATATTGTTCAACTTGGTGTTTGTTTTTGTTCAAACATAGAGCATGATTGTTCGTTAGGATCTTAAATTCGCCGATCGGTCGACTGACGAAATTTATGAAAATTAATGCCTGACGATTAATAATGGTTTCACAGTATCATGTGCGTTGCATGTTGTTAGTAAAATGAGTTTGTTTTTACCCAATTTACCCATTTATTTACCGCTTACTTTTAACCCAGGGGACAGATCAAAATTCCGTCGCCGTCACCGTCGCACATATGCTCATAGTTACCATGTGTGTAAGTTTCAAGGTTCTAGTGCTTATAGTGTAGGAGGAGATAGTGGCCGAATGGATGGACAGAAAGATGGAGACCAATACAATATCCCCACGCTTTTAAAAGCGTGGGGATAATTATGTGCAACATCAAATGTAACAACCTGATGTGACTGAAGCGAGCAAACTTTGTATATTCACCTGAGATTGGTCTGATGTTAATGTAGTCAAAACTGACCTAACAGTCACATGAAAATAACAACCAATGGCAGACAATAGTCAGTCTGGATTCGTCCTGACGAAAATCACTCTATATTACACTTGAGAATAACGGTCAATTGTCCATAACGGCCAATGGCAAGTATATTTCACTCCGAAAAGCATGTTTGAATTGAAAGCAACGGTCATGCGTCAGTCGTCTCGAGTCGCAAAAATTAAGAACAAAAATGAAACAGGTGCATGTTAAAATAAGAATGTGTATCAGAAGCAATTATTGGCTGCATTCATAACGACTAAGCACGAGCGCGTGACAAAGTCAATAGATCTTTATTGCTGATAAGGTGTTAAAAACAACACTAAGCTAGCGAGTTTTTTTTATAAGAAGGCGATAAAAGGATTAGTGACCAGTTCTGTTCAGGAAAAATATACATTGAATTGCAACTTTTAAAACAAACTAAATATTTTTGAACAAGATTTTGGCATCTTTTTCTTTGAATTAGAGCATACTTTTGGTTTATGACAGTGAATCCGCTTTTATATTTGTTCAGACGTGACGTCAATGACACATGACAATCTTTACTTAAAAATACATCCCAATGAATGTAATACGAACTCTCTGATTTACTAAATGAACAACATGCATGAGTAAACAACAATTCTATTGTTGATAAAGTTATATATTCAGTTTAAAAATAATTGTGAAATTAAAGCAATTGATTAGACATTATTTTGTATTATTTAATAGAAATGATTTATGCTATCATACTTAGACCTAGTTATTCGCGTTGAGCCTTTGTATGACACTGTGTGCGAATGACTGGGTGGGGTAACGACGTGGCAATACTACCAACTGACCAACCATCTAAAAAGTGGAAATCCGAGAATAGTGGTCACTCGTCGACAACTTTTGCCATTTCCCCTGACTGACCACTCTTCTCAGTTTTGACTGTGTATACATTGGCATGATATTGGGATTTACACAGATTTGAAATCTGATGTACAACACTACTGGATAATAACCCAACCTTTGCATAATGCCATTATTTTTCTGTTATTCAAAATGGGCTTCTACAGCTACAACCAAAAGGTTGTTGTAGAAATGGAATGACAATTTTAACGTGCCGTCCACTAGGCTTACAAAGGGCTCCCGAAAGTGAATTTGACAAAATCTGGATTTTACGGGGTCTTTACGACAATCTGGGACCTTTCAAAGTGGAATAGCAATGCTTCTGCAGCCTTCTGGTATAACGATTGATCGGGGGTATATTGTTTTTGGCCTGTCTGTCTGTCATTCTGTGTGCCTGTCACTAAACTTTAACCTTGGTCATAACTTTTGCAATATTAAAGATAGCAACTTGATATTTGGCATGCATGTGTATCTCATGGAGCTGCATATATTGAGCGGTGAAAGGTCAAGGTCATCTTTCAAGGTCAAATATATGGCTTCAAAGCGGCGCAAAAGGGTGCATTGTGTTTTTGACAAACACATCTCTTGTTTTTGGCAAGTAATCAGCAACTGTTGGAAATGTTCTGGAACCCATCTTTATGCACGATCTCAACTCAGCATCTTCAGTAAGCATTCTGTCTGGCTTCTTAATATTTAATCAACTGCAAGCAGATTCTGCATGGTCGGCAAGTGTCACAGAAAGCTGCACCAAGGTTATGAGTAGTAGAGATGTTATGTCCCTGGTAAACACTATGATGTTTTGGAGAATCATCACTGATATTTTACAAAAAAAAATATAAAGATATTATCAGTGGAAATATTTGATACAAGACCTGGTCACAGAAGTTGGGATTAGGTGTAAACTATCTGAAAGGTCAGGCTTAATTGGAATAGTTATAAGTTGTTTATCATCACAATCCTGTGAAAGCATGCTATTGCAATATCAACGGAAGGTGAACTTCTAGTACACATAGTGTCCCAATAGTAACAGTGCAAATATGCAGTTTTGCATTTTATTAATCGCAATTAGCAAATCTTTATTATTTTAACATTATTTTCTACCTAAGCAAAGTTAATGGTATCATTAGTATTATACAAATTCACTTCATTAACATTTTCCATGAAATGTCCTTTTTCAGCTAATTACACAGTGAAATGTACTCCCTTTATATAGTATCTGGGTTGATCTGAATTGTGTGAGTGGATTATGAATGTCTTTTAAGCCTATGCTAAATTGGTCTTAATTAATTATTCACTGGGATCTGTGGTGGATCGGTCAAGCACATAAAGTAAATGAAAATTTATGTCACCATGATGAAATTGATTTTGCAGTCCCTAAAAACATACAAGGTATAAACATGAAACTAAATAAGCATGTACATATAAATTGATTGGATGTCAGAGCTATAATGAGTAAATCCATATGTTTATGCCCCCCTTCGAAGAAGAGGGGGTATATTGCTTTGCTCATGTCGGTCTGTCGGTCGGTCTGTCGGTCCGTCCACCAGGTGGTTGTCAGACGATAACTCAAGAACGCTTGGGCCTAGGATCATGAAACTTCATAGGTACATTGATCATGACTTGCAGATGACCCCTATTGATTTTGAGGTCACTAGGTCAAAGGTCAAGGTCACGGTGACCAGAAATAGTAAAATGGTTTTTGAATGATAACTCAAGAACGCATACGCCTAGGATCATGGAACTTCATGGGTAGATTGATCATGACTTGCAGATGACCCCTATTGATTTTGAGGTCACTAGGTCAAAGCTCAAGGTCACAGTGACCCGAAATAGTAAAATGGTTTCCGGATGATAACTAAAGAACGCATACGCCTAGGATCATGAAACTTCATGGGTAGATTGATCATGACTCACAAATGACCCCTATTGATTTTGAGGTCACTAGGTCAAAGGTCAAGGTCACGGTGACCCGAAATAGTAAAATGATTTTCAGATGATTACTCAAGAACGCATACGCCTAGGATCATGAAACTTCATAGCTAGATTGATCATAACTTGCAGATGACCCCTATTGATTTTGAGGTCACAAGGTCAAAGGTCAAGGTCACGGTGACCCGAAATAGTAAAATGATTTTCGGATAATAACTCAAGAACGCTTTTGCCTAGGATCATGACATTTCATAGGTACTTTGATGGTGACCCACAGATGACCCCTATTGATTTTCAGGTCACTAGGTCAAAGGTCAAGGTCACAGTGACAAAAATCGTATTCACACAATGGCTGCCACTACAACGGACAGCCCATATGGGGGGCATGCATGTTTTACAAACAGTCCTTGTTCATACTTGCTGAAAGGATGAAGAATACAGTGGGTTTGTCAATCAGTATCTTATTTAATTGAATCAAGTCTGTGTGTTTCTGAAACACAAGTCCTTTATATCATTTCTTTCTTTCTTGATGTTCTTTTGATTATAAATATCTATTTTTGGTTTCCCATGAGATCTCAGGCGCTAATGGTCCGAATTTGAGAAACAAAATATCAGTTTTTTCTTTTATTATAAATAGTTCACTTTGTTTATGTGTGAGATATCAGATATTAGTCTCAACATTTTATAATACCTATGCTATTGCTCTTTGATGGTTAATATTTTCCGACAGATTATCGAGCTCTAGCCTTTGTTTAAGAGTATTGTCACTGGTTTCAAATTACAAATCACAAATTCTGTATCCTTTTGACAACAATGCATCCTTGGTGGAGGAAACACTGTCAGTTACGACTTCTTGTTGGCATTTTAATCTTAGCAAGTCAAATGGTTATGCTTCATGTATTGTCTTTATAAATTACCTTATGTGTATTATGTTCATTATTTATTGAACTAATGATAAAACTACAATGATTTCAAGCATTTTTATTATTTATAAACAATACGTACATGCAATACATTTCAAACAAGTATAAAATTGTTAAATTTATTGCAACACTAAAACAGTTTATTAGTCTATATACATCTGCATTCATTTTGATTAATATTTAATTACATTAACCAAATGCTCTTAAATGTTTCCTTATCACATAAATAATAAGTTATCTGTAAGTTTTATTTCAATAAATTAATAAGCAGTCCTATTTTCATAATTGTGTGAACAATAAACAACATGCATATTGTCACCAATAATATCTACACACAAAGTTTATAACTGAATACATACACCAGGCTGTTCAATAGTTTGTGACAACTATTTCACAATTCCTGGTTTTTTTCTAAAAATGTTACATAGCAGCTGAGCTGATGATATTTGTTGGAGTGAAGTTGATGTGTGACCCAGCGTGTGATCCAGAGTAGGCACCCATTGAGTTGCTGGAGACAGGAGAGAAATTGGTCTGCATGGAGGAGGGAAAGTTGTTGAGACCAGGGCCATGGTAGAGGCTGCCACCCCCTCCCATGTACATGGCCTGGCTGTGTAGGGGCAGCATGTAGTGCTGATCACTCTGACTCATGTAACCTTGGTATGTAGTACCATACGAGGGGCTGAAGGTCTGCTGGTGGAAACCGGACAGCAGGTTGTTCCTGAAGATGTCTGCGTCTGAGACTGTCAGGTTCATCTTCTTGTTCTTCTTGCTCTTCATGGACATCTTGCGGTTCCTGGTCTGAATGCTTTCTTTCTTCATCTTGAGGGGTCTGTCAGTCTTGTGAAGCTTGAAGTAGAGTCCACATGCATTGCACACTGTCTGACCACTGGGGTTACGGCGCCACAGTGTGGTGCTGGTGGCTGAACAGTTGCTACAAGTGATTCCAGACTGTTTGCCAGAGTTTGTCTTCTTCTTGGGCTTCACAAGTGGTCGATTGGTGCCATTCATCTTTACATACAGTCCACAAGCATTAC
Source organism: Dreissena polymorpha (assembly GCF_020536995.1). NCBI lineage: Eukaryota > Metazoa > Mollusca > Bivalvia > Myida > Dreissenidae > Dreissena > Dreissena polymorpha. Next base: position 90,563,859 of record NC_068359.1, on the reverse strand, counting down.
ACAAGAAGTGTCCATTGCCATCTCTTCTCCACAGGGGAGTGGACGTTGCAGCACAGTTGACACATTCCCGGCCATCCTGATTGGACTTGACTTTGCTGTTGCTGTCCTTCGGTGACAGACTCTTCTTTGTCTCATTGGGCTTCTCTTCAACTAAGCACTGCAGTTCATTTCCAAACTGTGCCTGAAACTTTGGCATGATGGGTGACTCGTGACTTGGTAGGAATGCAGAGAGACTGAGCTCGTCTTTGGCTCTGTCGTACTCTGGAGAAGTCTGGTAGTTGCACTCAGAACTCCCTCTTGATTGGTTGGAGGCTGGTGATGTGGTCAACTGGTGATGCTCACTCACACAGATAACATTGTCTCTATTTACATTGCTCATGTAATCTATCTTGTAGTCAGAATGTGTCATCAGTTCAATCCCAGTATGTCTGTAATCGCTCGGAGCCATTGTAACTGAAGTCTCAGCTGTTGTTTGTTTTGAAGCAAAGGGTGACAACAGTACATAATTGTATGTTTTATCCTCTCTGTAGCTAGATGAGTTTACAGGGGTGTTGCACGCAACTGGGGGTGAATAATCTGTCCTAGCCTCATCTTTGAAGACTCTGTCACTATCATACCCGAAACTGGCTTTGTTGCTATGGTTACTGATCTCACCCTCCTCTGGTGGTGTTAGGGACAGGTAATGGCTGCGGAGGGCAGAGCTGTCGGCAAACATTCTCTTGTTGGAATTAATTGACTGGTAGTAGTTCCAACCTGAAGGAATTTTTTACATTTAGTTGATAACATTATTTAGTGTTTTACCACTTTGAAACAAAATTTAAAAATCAATTAATATACTTTGAAGTCATATAATATCTTGATAAAAATGTGAAATCAATTTATTGTATTTTAGCAAAGTCATATTCACATGTGTATATTAATTTCAAAAAGTATAAAGTGTAGCGTTGTGGAAACTTAACTTTTTTATATTCCTGAATATACCATAGCATTTCAACTAAGCAAGATGTTTATGTCAATATTTATTTGTTTTGAATGGATAAGCCAGTATTAGAAATAAATGCTATTTATATATTTATGAATATTTATGAATGCAAAACTTTATTTACTCAACATAACTATGTATTATGTGTATTGAAAAGTGTAGCAATATAAATCCAATTAAATAAATGTAATTCAATGTAAATTGAGGAAGAACATTATATTCTCTGTTATTGATTACTATATAAAATTAAATTAAGCTTTTAAAAGGTATCAATGTTCAAGTTCTTGCAACAAACTATTTATATTTTACCAAATCTAAGAAAACAGATCATTTAATTGTGTTTGATTGTTATTAGAAATTGTTATTTATACACATGTGGTTTAATCAGCTGAATATTAAGAGTTAATTCAGATTTTTGCTTGAAAAATGTTAGTACTTGGCAGACTCTAGTTAAAAAAGACTTATTATTTAAATGATCACCAAGTGCACGTACCTTCAGCATAGGAGTTGACTGCAGACTGGTAGGCTTGTGTGTAACCTGCTGTACTGGTCTGGCTGGTGTTAGAGGCACCATCACCATAGTAACCATACTTGCTTCTGTCAGTGTCACCAAATACACGGGGTAATCCTCCCTCTGGGTAACTGCTACTGTACGCTATGTCCATGCTTGACACTGAGACTATCTTGGGGACACTACCTTAGAATACACAACTGGTACTTCTGACACTTGATATTTCTGTAGACTGCTGAGATGGAAAGTTTGATTGCAAGGGTAACAAATGTGCCAATGTTACTTTTGTTCCTGATGATAGAAGCTGTATAGTAACTGTTTTTACAATGTCTAAAGTTGCAAAAAATATAATTTGCATATGTGCACATCAGATCAGAATATAAGATACACTGCATGTGTTTGTTTCAGATGTTTGGTATCAAGTCAAATCATACTTTGATATCTATACCAGATAAGTTCAGTGTTATATACCTGAACCAGGCCCTGTTGCTCTTGTTGCACATCCTCTTGGACTATAATTCAGAACATTAACCCTTAATTAAAAATAATTGCCCACATCCCCAACTGTTTGCTTTTTTCATAACAACCTTGGGCTTAATTGCATTTTGGGGTCCTGGCCCTATCTATGGCATCACCCAGGGGTCCATTTCACACCTTGTCAATGGGGCAATCTAATTAAGTCATTATTGACCCTTATCTGGTCATCAGTAGCATTTCACTTCCTATCTGTTTAGAAGTGTGGCCAATCACAATACTGATTTATTTGACTCTTTGTAGATTGATTAAAATAATCTGTAATTCAAAATTGAATGTGTACTTTGTATTTTTATTATTGAGGCACTTTTTTACTGAATCATTTTAATGCTCTCATGCTAAAGTCACTCAATGAACACTGCATATAAAAACTATTCCAACAAAGTATTTCATAAATAAAAGGGAATTTATGTGTAAAGGTCTTGAAATAAAAATAAAAAAAAACATTTTGTGTGATTTTCTATCAAGTCAATAAACATGTCATGTATAAATTGATGTGTTAGTCACGGTGTTTTAAATTATTAATATTGAACAAATCTAATACTTATCTAATGATAAGAATAATGGAAATACTAATAATAATAATAACAATAATAAGAATGATGATATAAATGATAATAAAAATAAAAATTAAAATAATGATAAAAATAATAATAATAATAATAATAATAATAATGTATTACTATAATTTTATTATTATTTGATTATTTTATTATTATTACTATTATAATGCATTTAAAAATAATGAAACGCATGCTGTTGTAATTGTTTACATTTGAAGAATTAATACACATGGTATGTTATTTTTTGATGTTTGAAAGAAGGACAAATATTATGTTGTAATCATATAAATACACCCTCAAAACTACAGTCTGTCATTTCTAGTTCTTGGATGTTACTTCATGGTTGTAGATAGCTTTGTAAATGGTTTTGTAACGCCATCAAATAAAGTAATTTCCTAGATTTCTTGAAAAGAATCATACTTCTGGCCTGAGCTCTTTTGTTAACTATTTTTTGTACGTTTTTATTTTGTAACCTTAACATAATCCATACCCTATCAGTATTTACAATACAATATGCACCAATGAATATTTGAACTATATCTGTTGACATGCAGTATACTCTTAAAAGTTAATCAAAATAAGCAGCAATCTTTATAATATGTATGTGGCTGTAGTTTATTTTGACCAAAAATTGGGTAATCAGAGATCTATGAAGTTAACAGGTCTGTAAGTTAATGCCATGTTTCAAAGGCAATTCTTGTGGCCTTTGTAATATTTAGACCCCATTTAGTATTGAAATTTAAATTCAATTGTGTCATGAATTAAATTTTATCTAGTAAACAATATGTTTTGAATTGTATTACTCTGTTTCTTCATATCTACAATAGTGTATGTATTAATTAGAGTTACAATCGATCACTTGAATGAAATATACAGAATGATGCAACTTAAGAATAAAAGAGATTGCATTTAATTGTTTTCCTGCTAAATATAATGTTATTTTCCTTATCCCATTGTGTTGAATCCATGACATTGATTCTACGAAAAATGGTCTTCTCAAATTTTTACATTTTTTTCATCCCTGACATTAGTTCCTACATAGTATTTCCCGCCGTGACATATTTTGTTAATTATACTAACAGTATTGAGAAATTGATTCCTACATTACTGTTGCCCCAAACATTTGTGCCTATGACAAATTGTGATTGACCATCTGACTTTGTGTCATATCACGCTATTTTGCATAAATTAATTTTTTATGCCCCCAAAGGAGGGCTGTCTGTCTGTCTTTCCGTCACACTTTGCATTTAGGTTTCGAAAAATGCTCATAACTTCTATGTCGCTTCAGATAGCAACTTGATGTTTGGCATGCATGTGTATCTCATGGAGCTGCACATTTTGAGTGATGAAAGGTCAAATTCAAGGTCATCCTTCAAGGTTAAAGGTCAAATATATGGCTTCAAAGCGGCGCAGAAGGGGGCATTGTGTTTCTGACAAACACATCTCTTGTTTTGCGATATAATGCAAATGAATTGCTATCTTAGGATAACAGACTAGTTAAAAATAAGTTAATCTTAACATTTTATTCAACAACTAAATGTAACAATAAGACAATCTCTTCTAGCTTCCTTAAAAAAAAACTATTTTCTATACATTAATGTGGAATGAGCATGAAACAACCGTATCTCATTAAGAAATAGTAAGCAGATAACAGTAAAGCAAGTCCTCAATTTGAGTGATATGGTGTATGGGATTGTAGGACAAACGGCACCCTGACAATCGGCACCCAGTGTTTTTTTGCATACGCGGACAGTCGGCAACCTGTAGATTTGTCGACCCGGACAATCGGCACCCGATTTAATTGTATACCCGGACAAACGGCACCCTGTTTAATGTCCACGGTCATAGCTATATATATGGGCAGAATCATAAGAAAACGGGTTTTTAATGAGGATTTCACTGAAAATCCGGTTGAAAACCAACGATATGGCGATTTTTATTTTGGTTTCGAGTACGGTAAAGTACAAAAGCGACCTAATAAATATGCATGATTCAACACATTAATTCAAACCTAAACAAACACATTTGCGGATACAGGCGAATTTAGCGGAGAAAAGGTAAGAGCAAAAGCAAATACATCTTCTACAAACGGAAACTGAGCTGCAAGGATATATTTGTGCTAAATCTATGTATTTATCTTCCATATACTAATAATTAGGGCTGCAAAGGATATCCGAAATATCCGAGATTCGCGGATCCCAAAATTCCCAAATGAGAACAATAATTTGTAATCCGAAACACACTTCCAATTTTTTAATGTCAACACGGCGTTTACAAATGCTTCCCATATAGTCATCATGTATATTTCCTGACAAAATAGCGCGAAAATTATGCAGCGATGTACAAGGTCGAGGTATACCCATGGAAAGCGTGATACAAATTTTGTAGCGCAGAGAACATTGAATTCTGTTGTTTTCCGTTAAAAGTTTCTTTGGTATTTTTTAACGCAATTATATCGCGAATAATTTGATATTTCCTCTACATTAAATTCACATTAAACAAACAAGAAAAATGCAAGCCAGTTGTAATTTCCATCCTGTAATTTTATTTGTTGTCAAATAGTACATGTTTAATCAATTGCAAATCAAGCAAATCGCCTAAAGTTGTCAACAGCTGATTATAAGGCTAAGTTTTCGAAACACAACCTTCACACACCGTTACTTGTAGTGATGAATTGCATGTTTGTTATGAAATGTTTCCATTTTCGTTCTTCTTATTAAGCTTATTTTCATTCGCAGTTTGTTGTTTCCGGGAGAAATCATAAGTTTAGGAATTATTTAATCATCTTTGACGTTTGTAAATTGTTAAGAGGTGTTATAAAACCAATTAGCAGATACCGTTAATCAGTCCACACTTATATTGGTTTGATAACACATTTGTTGATGGGATTTAATCTCTAATCATCTCTTTTACCAAACCAATTAGCGGATTAGACTAATTAGTTCAACAAGGTGCTGATGGGCTTTATCGATCGCCTTTAATCGTGTGCCGTTTGTTCTTGTATACAATTAAATCAGGTGCCGATTGTCCGGTCGACAAATTTACAGGGTGCCGACTGTCCGCGTATGCAAAAAACACTGGGTGCCGATTTTCCGGGTGCCGTTTGTCCAGATACAGGTGTATGGTATTAGTTCGAAGCTACTGTCCATTTATAGAAAACTTGTTATTTGCAAGCAAACAAATATTCAAAACAAGGCATTCTGTAAGAAACACTGTGACCAGAAAACCGTAGAGATTTGTGCTGTTTTACATGATGTTGGCAAAATATATATGGTATACTTCATCATTTCTAAATGTTCATGTTTAATCTCCGGTGTAGGTATTTTGTCTGCTAACTTATTTTATGTTTCCAAAACTTTTGGACTTGCTTTCATATTTTAATATGGATCTCAGTTTGTGTGTTAGTTTTAAGTATCTAAGAAAGAGATGATTATATTCCCAGCTACAAATGAAATGCAAGTATATGTTCTTTTTTTTTCTATCTGTCCTTCTTACACTACCGGTATTCAAAGTATAATACTAAAAAATGCTGGGTTTGTTCATTTTGATATGTTATTCTTGTGGGATTTTAAAAAACGACAAAAGTTACCCCCCTATTATCAATGTGGAATTTCTGCAATATTAATACACTTCACATGATCAATTCTTTTGTGATGTGCAATATATAGCTAGTCAGCGCTTGAGCCCAGTTGATATCAATTATTTTAATTATCTGTTTAATCCGCCTTTCATAACTCCATCCTGTTTAATGAAGATTTTTACGCCTTCATTACTTATCATATTGACGCTTGAGTAGTGCAAAAAAATGACCCCATTTGCCCAACATCAACGATAAACAGTTAACGTCAAAGCGTGTGCCACCTAACTTTTTATATCGACTGCTTTTTGCTGACATGATGCAAGATGTCAATCTATTTTTTGTGGTAGTCATATCAGTTGTCAGGTAGCAAAATACACATGGTTCACATAGAGGTGTATACTGTAATAGTCACAAATCAATACTGACCTATCTCAATGACCATAGCGCAGTAGATACAGTGATGATGACTTGTTTTCAATTAAGACAAAAGTTTTTCACATTAAAAAAGAAATGCAAATTTAACCAAAAGTAAAGAATCCAACATTCTCTTCTGTTCAAAAGTTTTATTCAGCAATCAAATTCTAAAGGCCCATGTTGAATGATGTGACTTTATTCATTATGTAATAGATTTCAATCAGGCCAAAGAATTTACACTTTAAACATGACAACTGTTTATTTGTAGCCAACATTTGTTAACTTAACATGAATGATAATAGTTGACAATGCTTCTCTGATAAAAAATTTAATTATTTGTATTTGAACATACTAACATGGAATAGTTTATTCTAAATACTAAAACCATAGATTACAGCATGCAGTTGTTATGCTCCAAAACCCTATGTATGAATGACCAGACAAGTTATATTGCGATCTCGATATATTGCGATTGTGATCCATGGACATAACAGATCTGTAGTGTTTTGTTAATATAGACTTTATAAGCAAAAATATACATCTCTGAAACTTTTGCAACCATATATATACTGTATTTAAAGTTAGCACTGTATATAGGCCATCAATTTAATAAAATACTGACCCTGAGGTTGAAACTTCCCACACTAAGACGTCAAATAGATTATGTAGACTTTTTCAGCAAAATAATTATTATCTTCTTCTTTGAACCACAAGGCCGAAAGTTTTCATCTTTGGTATGTAACATTGAATTGTGGTTCCCTGCAATCTTTGCTCAGATAATGCCCCTGGGGCCAAAACTGGCCACACCCCAGGGACCATTTTTATTAAGCTTGATACAGATTACCATATGCAGCTTTGGGGGTACTCACCATTTATACTGTGGCAAGGTCTAGTTGGTCTTTTGAAAAAAAAATACTGAAAAGGTATCAAGTTGAAACTTCGGAGAAAGGATGGTCTCATTTAGTGGGTGTGCGTGACACAAGCCCCTTATTATGCCCCCCTTCGAAGAAGAGGGGGTATATTGCTTTGCTCATGTCGGTCGGTAGGTCGGTAGGTCTGTCGGTCCGTCCACCAGGTGGTTTTTGGATGATAACTCAAGAACGCTTGGGGCTAGGATCATGAAACTTCGTAGGTACATTGATCATGACTCGCAGATGAACCCTATTGATTTTGAGGTCACTAGGTCAAAAGTCAAGGTCACGGTGACCCGAAATAGTAAAATGGTTTCCGGATGATAACTCAAGAACGCATACGCCTAGGATCATGAAACTTCATGGGTAGATTGATCATGACTCGCAGATGACCCCTATTGATTTTGAGGTCACTAGGTCAAAGGTCAAGGTCACGGTGACCCGAAATAGTAAAATGGTTTCCGGATGATAACTCAAGAACGCATACGCCTAGGATCATGAAACTTCATGGGTAGATTGATCATGACTCGCAGATGACCCCTATTGATTTTGAGGTCACTAGGTCAAAGGTCAAGGTCACGGTGACCCGGAATAGTAAAATGGTTTCCGGATGATAACTCAAGAACGCATACGCCTAGGATCATGAAACTTCATGGGTAGATTGATCATGACTCGCAGATGACCCCTATTGATTTTTAGGTCACTAGGTCAAAGGTCAAGGTCACGGTGACCCGAAATAGTAAAATGATTTTCGGATGATAACTCAAGAACGCATACGCCTAGGATCATGAAACTTCATGGGTAGATTGATCATGACTCGCAGATGACCCCTATTGATTTTGAGGTCACTAGGTCAACGGTCAAGGTCACGGTGACCCGAAATAGTAAAATTATTTTCAGATGATAATTCAAGAACGCATATGCCTAGGATCATGAAACTTTATAGGTAGATTAATCATGACTCGCAGATGACCCCTATTGATTTTTAGGTCACTAGGTCAAAGGTCAAGGTCACGGTGACCCGAAATAGTAAAATGATTTTCGGATGATAACTCAAGAACGCATATGCCTAGGATCATGAAACTTCATAGGTAGATTGATCATGACTCGCAGATGACCCCTATTGATTTTGAGGTCACAAGGTCAAAGGTCAATGTCACGGTGACCCGAAATAGTAAAATGATTTTCGGATGATAACTCAAGAAGGCTTTTGCCTAGGATCATGACACTTCATAGGTACATTGATCGTGACTTGCAGATGACCCCTATTGATTTTCAGGTCACTAGGTCAAAGGTCAAGGTCACAGTGACAAAAGTCGTATTCACACAATGGCTGCCAGTACAACGGACAGCCCATATGGGGGGCATGCATGTTTTACAAACAGCCCTTGTTTTTGTTAGTTTTTAGCTAGGCTGTTTTCGGAGAAAGCCCGAGGTATTGTCATAGCCAGCTCGCCGTTCACCGTGCTAAAACCTTAACTCTAAAATCTGAGTGCTTCCTCCTACAACATCGAAACTTCATATGCAGCTGCACATTGATGAGTTCTACACGCCACACCCATTTCTGGGTCACTAGGTCAAAAGTCAAGGTCACTGTGACCTCTAATATTCTTCTGACAAGCTTTCATTTATTCAAAACTGCACCCGCAGCCGAGCGTTGGCATCCGCTATGCGGTGCTTTTGTTGCACCTATATTTTGTCTGGATGATGTCTCAAGCAGTAAAATAGGTATAACTTGAAACTTGATAGGTAGATCTAATACAGGGGATGTGCAGGGCAAAAGAACCATAACTTTTGCTCCCCTTTGTTAGAGTTATTGCTTTTTGTCAAATTTTGTTCCCAAAGTTTATTTTGAGCACAACTTAAAAAGTTTTATAGTTATCAACTTACATTTTCTTGGGTACATACATCTCATTTAGTTGGTGTGCAGTGCATGTGAACCATAACTCTTGCTCCTTTATTTTTTAGCTTTTTCCCAATATTGATTTTTATGCCACCGGATCGAATGATCGGGGGCATATTGTTTTTGGCCTGCCTGTCTGTCCTTCTGTCCCAAAACTTTAACCTTGGCGAAAGTTTTGCGATAACTTTTGCAATATTGAAGATAGCAACTTGATATTTGGCATGCATGTGTATCTCATGAAGCTGCACATTTTGAGTGGTGAAAGGTCAAGGTCATCCTTCAAGGTCGAAAGTAAAAAATACAATCCAAGGGAAGTAATAAGATTTAAAGGGAGATAATTTTGAAACCTGCCAAATGATATATTGAAATTTTATTTCAAAGCGGCGCAATAGAGGGCATTGTGTTTCTTACAATTTTCCATAGCACATTTTGAAAACCAGAGGTAATTATTTGAAACTGAATATATGTAGGTATGAAGATCTTGTTCTCCAAGAGTCTTTGCCTTTTATGAAGGGAAGTGAAATACTATGTTTAGGTCGTAATGCAATTATGTAATATGCTATTGTATGCAATGTAATGAAATGTCCAGAAATTTGCTTGAAGAGTTTAGGCCTGTCTCACTGTATGTTAAATTAATATTAATATAAAACAAACTTATAATTGAGTATTTACACAATACATGTACCAGGTATCATAGGTATATAGAACTTTGTGATTGGAAGTGCAGTGTACAAGAGCCATAACTCGTTTGTCATCATTTTAGATGTATTGCCCTTGTGAATTTTTATGCTAAACTTTTGTCCAGTGCATGTCTCGACTATTTTATGATTTATCAGACCAACACTTCGCAGGTTTGAAGCTTTAATTGTTAGTAAATAAGTTTTCATAACATTTGCCCTATGCCATCTAACAAAGTGTCATACGGGTGACGTACCATATATGGCAGGTTTAGGCATGTTATAATTATATACATATTTATCACATGCCATACCCTGTTTCCCATGGCATATAACCATTACATATTTTTTAGCTCACCTGATTGCTCAGGTGAGCTTTTGTGACCGGTCTTTGTCCGTCCGTCTGTTAACATTTGTTCGTAAACACTCTAGAGGCAACATTTATTGTCCGATCTTCATGAAACTTGGTCAGAAGCTTCGTCCCAATGAAATCTCGGTCGAGTTCGAAACTGGGTCGTGCCGGGTCAAAAAACAAGGTCACTAGGTCAAAAAAAACAAAAAAACTGGTAAACACTGTTGAAGTCACATTTCATGCCCAATCTTCATGTAACTTTGTCAAAATGTTTGTCTTAATGATATGTTGGTTGAGTTCAAAAGTGGTTCCGGTCCGTTGAAAAACATGGCCACCAGTGGACGGGGCAGTTTTCCTTATTTGGCTTTAGAGAAACCTTGTAAACACTCTGGAAGTCACAATTTTTGCCCAATCATCATGAAAGTTGGTCAAAACATTGGTTTTATTGATTTCTCGGACGAGTTTGAAAATGGTCCAGATCAGTGAAAAAATATGGCTGCCAGTGGGCGGGGCATTTTTCTCTATATGTATATAATGAAACATGTGAGTACTATAGTAGTCACATTTTTGGCCCAATTTTCATGAAATTTTTTCAGAACTTTTGTTTCCTAGATACGTGAGTTAAGTTTGAAAATGGTTCCGGTCCGTTGAAAAACATGGTTGCCAGGGGGACGGGGCAGTTTTCCTTATATTTATATAGTAAAAAGGCTTGTAAACAATCATGAATTAAGGTCATGTAACATGCGAGACAACTCTTCTAAATATTGCATTTAAGTTTACAGTAGTTACTCCCCTTTGATTATTAATTTTTTCATAATAATACAGCGAATCATTTATGTGTTAATTGTTATTCGAGGTTGGATGTTTTTATTAGCTCACCTGATTGCTCAGGTGAGCTTTTGTGACCGGTCTTTGTCTGTCGTCCGTCCGTCCGTCCACATTTGTTCGTAAACACTCTAGAGGCCACATTTATTGTCCGATCTTCATGAAACTTGGTCAGAAGATTTTGTCCCAATGATATCTTGATCGAGTTCGAAACTGGGTCATGCTGGGTCAAAAATTAGGTCACTACATAAAAAAAAGAAAAAAAGCTTGTAAACACTGTAGAAGTCACATTTAATGCCCAATCTTCATGTAACTTTGTCTAAATGTCTGTCTTAATGATATGTTGGTTGAGTTCAAAAGTGGTTCCGGTCCGTTGAAAAACATGGCCGCCAGTGGGCGGGGCAGTTTTCCTTATATGGAAAACATAGGTTCAAGGGGATATCCCTGCACCAATTGGATGTCAAATCGAGGCAAACGGGGACACCCCACATTTCAGTTCATGGAGTGTGTTTACTTCTAGAAAATGGAGAACGTATGCGTTCACGAAATTCTGAACACACATTTATCATCAATATTGGGCAGAAATTAAGAGTTTTTGTAAGTAATATACTGACTACTGACTAAAGAAAAGGTGAAATGATTGATCGTTTTAGGTGTCCCGCTTTTTGGTCAAATGTCCCGACAAGTTTTAAGGAAAGTCCCGATTTGGACCTGAAAAATTCTGGCATGTATGCCTGATTGCTCAGGTGAGGTTTTAGGATTGGTCCTTGTCCGCTGTCCGTCCGTCCACATTTGGTTTGTAAACACTGTAGCATTCACATTTCTCAAGCATTCTTTATCAAAGTTGCTAAAAGATCTCAGTCAAGTTTGATGATGAGCAAAATCACATAATTAATGCCATAATTATTGTCCTTAGATTGTCAAAATTTTCATAATATTATACAAAATCCTTGTAAGCAAAGTTTGATGTTTGGTAAGGGGGGTCAACTCAAAATATAGGTCACCATTTCAAATCTTACACAAACAAAAACACTCCCTACACCAGAGTTTTGGTTCAATAATGATGAAACTTGACCAGGATGTTTGTCTGGTCAATATCTAGGTCAAGTTTGACATTAGGCAAAGATTGAATGAACCGACTCCTCTCAGGTGAGCGAAATAGGGCCATCTTGGCCCTCTTGTTTATATTACACATGTGTAATATACTTTTTAAGTGTTTTCATTGGCTAAGTTTTCGTTTATTGACCAATCACATTTTGTTATTTTGCTGAAATGACGTTGCAACATCAAATGACGTCACCAAATGTAAACAACATTCGGGATTTATCATTATGTTTGCGTAAATATTTATTTAATTTGCTCATTTAAAAGCATGCGATAAAAAAGATCTGACACTCTTTGTCATATCATACTATATTTTATTAAACTCGTCCAGGAAATTAGTTAGTAAGCTCGCCAAAGGCTCGCTTTCTTACAAAATTCCTGAACTCGTTTAATAAAATATGGTATGATATGACAACTCATGCCAGATCCAATATATATGAGAATAAGCATTAAACACTATAAGCACAACAAATATATTTTTATGTTAATAAATATTTATTTGAACACAATTAGTATTGCATAATACAATTCATCATTGTACATATAATTCAACACTTGAGCATACATTGCAGTTTGTTTTTAAAATAACCCCATGAAGTTCCTGAAAACAAGTAAAAAAACATTCTGTAAGTTTTAAACTAAACATAAAATACAAACCACATGAAGCATGTTTTGATTTGAATTTACTGTAAATAATGTGTTCGCTTCATGTTCAACGTTTTACAATAAATACATATAAACATTTCATTTTGTATGTCTTTCTAGTAATTCAAACACATAAAAGTTAATTTATAAAAATAATAACACATTTCACAAATATATATTTACACTTGGACTGTTTGTATCAACCCAGGGCTATGGCTGAGTTAATGATATTTGTTGGAGTGAAGTTGATGTGTGACCCAGCATAGGCTCCCATTGAGTTGCTGGAGACAGGAGAGAAATTGGTCTGCATGGAGGAGGGAAAGTTGTTGAGACCAGGGCCATGGTAGAGGCTGCCACCCCCTCCCATGTACATGGCCTGGCTGTGTAGGGGCAGCATGTAGGACTGGTCACTCTGACTCATGTAACCTGGGTATGTAGGACCATACGAGGGGTTGAAGGTCTGCTGGTGGAAACCGGACAGCAGGTTGTTCCTGAAGATGTCAGCGTCTGAGACTGTCAGGTTCATCTTCTTGTTCTTCTTGCTCTTCATGGACATCTTGCGGTTCCTGGTCTGAATGCTTTCTTTCTTCATCTTGAGGGGTCTGTCAGTCTTGTGAAGCTTGAAGTAGAGACCACATGCATTGCACACCGTCTGACCACTGGGGTTACGGCGCCACAATGTGGTGCTGGTGGCTGAACAGTTGCTACAAGTGATTCCAGACTGTTTGCCAGAGTTGGTCTTCTTCTTGGGCTTCACAAGTGGGCGATTGGTGCCATTCATCTTGGCATACAGTCCACAAGCATTACACAAGAAGTGTCCATTGCCGTCTCTTCTCCACAGTGGAGTGGACGTTGCAGCACAGTTGACACATTCCCGGCCATCCTGATTGGACTTGGCTTTGCTGTCTTTCGGTGACAGACTTTTCTTTGCATCACTGGGCTTATCTTCAACTAAGCACTGCAGTTCATTGCCAAACTGTGCCGGAAACTTTGGCATGATGGGTGACTCGTGACTGGGCAGGAATGGAGAGAGACTGAGGTTGTCCTTGGCTCTGTTGGGTGACGCGTGACTGGGCAGAAATGCAGAAAGACTGAGCTCGTCCTTGGCTCTGCTGTAGTCTGGGGAGGTGTGATAGTGGAACTCGGTGCTCCCTTGTGATTGGTTGGAGGCTGGAGAGTGGTTGAGCTCGCTCAACTGGTGTTGCCGGCTCTCATAGCTCACACTGTCTCCCTTAACTCTTCTCATGTAATTTATCTTGTTATCAAAGCTGGAACTAATGGACTCCAAGTTATCAGTTGCAGATTGCTCAGCAAATTTAATGGATTCAGATGCAGTCACCAGTGTGTAATCGTCGGCTATACTGAATTTTGGATCCGGAGAGATGGATGAGTTTCTTGATCCATTGCTCACTCTGGTGGTTATAGCCTCACACTTGATCCTGCCTGCATCATAGTCAAGACTTGTTCTGTTGCTATGGTGGCTGCCATGGTTACTGAGCTCATCATCGTCAGGGGGTGTGGGTGGAAAGAACAGACCACTGGACTGGTTGTACCCAAACTGGCTGTACATCTTGTTGCCCGAGTGAAAAGACTGGTTGTAAAAATTCCAACCTAAAATAGACACATTAAAATGTAATTTTGTGTACAGCATTTAAAAGAACTTGGAATATAGCCAGTAATATGTTGTCACAACTTTAATATGGTTTTCTGAGCCTGATACAGTAAAAATGGTTTCTTATTCATGTTTTATTTTAATGGAAACCTGTTTTGAATTTTTTTAGCATTCTGCTTATTTTGACAGTCATTGTCATAACTTAACATACAAGAAGACGTGTTTACTTACTGTATCAATTAAACTTTCAGATACCTTGAATTTACAGTGGAGAACTTTGATAATTTTAAGCATGACAATCATTAAACAATTTCAGATCCATTTGCAATGAATGGTTGTTTGAAATAATTTATTAGTATATGCAGAATGTGCAATATTTTGTTTTGATAAGTTAAAGTTTTGTACATGGAATTACATTTTTATGAAATAATCAGAACTTATTTATTTTAAATGTTTATGATAATGAATATAAATAACTGCATAAAAACTCATAAGTATATTGAAAACTTTTTTACTGACAAACTAATGTTGTAACCAAGTGCACGTACCTTCAGCATAGGAGTTGACTGCAGACTGGTAGGCTTGTGTGTAGCCTGCTGTACTGGTCTGGCTGGTGTTAGAGGCACCATCACCATAGTAACCATACTTGCTTCTGTCAGTGTCACCAAATACACGGGGTAATCCTCCCTCTGGGTAACTGCTTCCTTGTAATAATTCCATGGCAGACACAGGCTATTCCAAAAACAGCTATTTAGTTTTTTACACTGTGTCTTCAGTAATATTCCTTCAGAAATATATTCTCCTTCCTTGTGTTGTTTTAAAATTTATTCTGTTATAATTCCAGATTAAACTCCTATGTCTTAGTTTTTTTTGTTAGTGTATTTTGAATGAACTCAGATCAGACTTTGATGCCACACCAGATAAGGATGGGTTTTTATATCTAACCATACCTCTACACTCTGAATTCACATCCTTGATGATTGTTTTGCATATTATTGGTCATCAAATAAAATAATTACCAACATCCCTAAGTATGTAATTCTTTCAGTGCGTTTAATTGCATTTTAGGGCCCTTCACTATCTATGGCATCAGCCTGTGGGTACAAGTCACACCTTTACTACGGGGGTCATCCAATGATATAATTACTGCCCTTATCAGGTCAAGACCATGTACAGGCTTCCTATGTGTAGAAAGTGTGGCCCCTAATTGGACACAGATCATTGCTAATTAATAAATAATTAACACATCCCTTTTCCAGCTGATGGGTATTTGATAAGAGAAGTGTCTTTTTTACACAAATGATGATTGTTGTTATATAGAGGATGTTATTTGATGTGACACCAGTCATGTATTATAATCACATTTTATGATTACAATATAATGCAGGTCTTAAATACCTTTTATATGGTGATAATAAATGTTTATTAGGTAATAACATGATTATTTGATTAAAAGAAAGGCCTTACACTGAAGATCATGTCTTATCAAATAGTAACAAACTAGTAGGGGAACTTGGGAAAAGACATAAACTTGGCATAAAATGTGTAATTTTAATTAAATTATATGTAGTTTTACCTGTTGTATTTATTTATTTTGACAAATTAGAAGTAAAATAGACAATTGCATTATTTAAATTGATTTTGCTACAAAAGTGGCTGTTAAATTGGATTTTGTTTATGTTCATAAAATTAAACCATGTCCATGTATGTATGCATACAGATTATAATTAGTGTTAAAATTATTAAAACATAGTATCACATTTTATGAAAAAGTCATGCACAAGTGCTCATTATTAAACAGATGAAGACTGGTGCATTATTAATGCACAATCTTTATCTGTGCTATTTCTTTTCAACCATGTTGTATTTAAAGCAAATAATAATACATTCATAATTATGTCAAAACTTAATGTTGCAGGTATACACTTGTGCATACATATCAGGGTTCCCTCTGGGCTTCAAAAAATCGTTGCCACTTACTTTCTCCAAATTCAAAAAGTTGTCACCACACTGGGGCTACATAGGGCAATGAAGATCATCTTATTATAATACAAACAAAAACTTTGCATTGTACAGTATGTTAATAAATTGATATAATAACAGTATTATTAATAATAACAACAGATTTAGCAAGTTCAATAAATCAAGGCACATTCAATAAGTTGTAAGTCTTGTTGATTGACACCTTCTTCGCAGCCTGTATATGTTGGCACAGTTTGGATGCTTCAGCAGCTTTCTGGTAATCTGAAAATACAACAAATCGAAATATAATATTAATGTAATACTAATAGTTATCAATGAATTTGTAGCATATGATAATATAAATGTGTTATAGCATATGACCTACTATATAGAGCCAATAACACAACACAATCAAATAAAATAAGCATTTATCAAATGTCAAATTGATTTTCATGTGCTTAACAATGTTCTCCTTTTTTAAAACAGTACATTTTGTAATGAATGAATGAATTAGTGTTGATGATATGCAGAGTACACACAGCTTTGATTGTGTGTTGGAAATTATATTGAAGGAAAAGAAACTCTCTTACTCGACTGTGTTTCGCGCTCTTATTAAAACACGACTTTTACATGGCATTTATGTATAGTGATTGGTGCAGATGCGTACAATGGGACTTAAAAAATACTAACACGTGGATGTAGAAAATTTATGTTATTCAGTTCGAGAAATGGAAATATACTTGTACTGAAATTAAATTGTTACCGGATAAAATGTGGGGGGGGGGGGTTAGTCTCTCCTTACTTCATTTTTTTTTGGACATGTTTGCACTATATTCATTGCTTTTTTAATATATAAGTAGTCACTGATATTAGATGTTTGTTTTCAATATTAACTGTTTGATAAGAACATGACTGTATCGAGTAATGTGAATAAAATAAGTCTGATTCATGATTTTGCACAGACTCTTGTTCATCTTCAATTTCCATCGACTTGTCATTTGAAGAAAGTTGTTAAGTTTTCATATTTTTAGTATATTCGTTAATAAATTTTACTGGGTACAGGTACCATGTAACTACCACTTTACTTTAAATAAGGTAAGTAGATTGATCATCATCGTCACGTGGTAAACCCATGAATGCAAATTGTGCATGCGTATTGAATTGTATATATTTTAAATATAAAATGATCAATCTACTTGCGTTATTTATAGTGTGTATATCGTATGTCACCTGTTTTCGCGATGTACTTTCGATTTCACATCACAAAATTTATTACTGAATATACTAAAAATATGAACTTTTTTCAAGAAATGTAATATACCAGTCGTGATATTGTAATCAATATAAACTAATAATTGTAAAAAAACAACATATGTATTTTTTAACTATTCTTTTTTCGTCAACCGTGGTTGACGGTATGTTTGAACAAATATTTTGAGCTGAATGTAAGAAGGTGTGGATATTAAAGATAGTAACTATATGAAATCAGTGGTTGTGTGCCTACATGTGAGTGTTTTGTGTGCAGGCATCAACACGGGTATAGCGCCGATGTACCTGTCGGAGATCTCCACGGTGGGTCTGCGGGGCCTATGTGGCACTTTCAACCAGCTTTGTATCACCCTCGGGGTTCTCACCTCCACCGTGGTGGGACTCAACACCGTACTGGGCAGGAGTGATACCTGGCAATACGCATTTGGTGAGAACACTTTCAGTATTAATCGAGTAATACACACACAAGGAAAATAAGTTAAAAAAAATAGTCCTGCACATGCATGTAAGATCTTGAAGATCATGTCAGTTTTTTTAGCTCACCTGAGCGATAGCTCGGGGTGAGCTATTGTGATCACTCAGCGTCCGGCGTCCGTCCGTCCGTCTGTCTGTAAACAATTTGTAAACATCTTCTTCTACTAAACCATTGAGCCAATTTCAACTAAATTTCATGTGGAGCATCCCTAGGTCATTAGTGCTGCAACAATACGCCAAAAACCGTATTGCAATATATTGTCAGTTCAAAAACCTGTATTGCAATATATCGCAATATATTGCTAACTTGTACCAAAATTATAACTTGCCAATTACCCGATAATCCCATAAATTCCAATTTTAAAGCAAATTCTGGTATATATTTACTATAAATGTGCTCAAGAATAATAAGAAACACAAACATTCGCAAATTTTCTTAAGTATCAAATACATTTTTGCAATTGTTACTATTTAAAGATGTGATGAAATAACGTCCAACGGGGGCGTTTTTCCCACTGAACACGCGTAATTCAGCTGACGTGATGTTCCCGTTTTTATACAACACAAAATACACCCATACTTTCCATGCGACGATCTACATGTCTGTATAATTTTCGCGCGCTTTTTATTGAGACAAAGGATAAAGCACTTTTTATTTGACGCTAAATTTTTTTATTGTCACGTTAGCATTCAAATTTGGAAGCGTGTTTCCGAAATTCGGATTACAAATAATGCTCAAATCAGAATCGAACGAAACATTTACAGCTGTCGCAATTAATTCAACGATAATCTGTTCAAAAGCATCGAATGAATGCTCCCATGTAACAATGCTACTCCGTATAATACACTTTTTAGAATGCTATTTTTACATAAAAAATAATTTACACTGCTTTGTTTTTTTTTACCTTTTTATCATTATTTCGGATGGCTTTTCTGGACAAAATGTGAATGAATTTTTGTAAAATTTTCGTACCGGTATGATGAAAATCATATCGCAATACAATATGCGGATTGCGTATTGCGATATATACCGATATACCGGTATATTGTTGCAGCCCTATAGGTCATGGAACAAAAGAATTGTTAAAAAAAATTTGATCACATAACCAAGATGGCCGCCATGACCATATATGGTAAAAACCTTAAAAAATCTTCTTGTCAGAAACCACTCATCAGATTTTAAAAAAAATTCACAGGGATGACCTTTGAAGGCTCCCCTGAAAAAGTTGTTCAAAGAAATTTGATTCGTCAAAAAACATGGCCGCAGGAGCTCGTTGAACTTTGCATGTTTATTCGTTTTTGCCTATTTTGTGAAAACTTTCAAAAATCTTCCACATTTTTTGTCAGATCCTTTCCAAATTTGCACAGTGTCTTTATATCAATGAGGACACGAACCCTACAAAAAATGAGCATTATTGGTCCATGAAGTACAGAATTACCTCCCCTTGAATTGAGAAAATGGTGTTTATGCAATAAAGTCCAAATTTTTCATCCAATTCTTTCCAAACTTGTAAGGATTTAGCATGGTTCAAACAAGGGAAACAACTACGGTTTATGCATGTTCTTTTTATTACAGATTTGCCTCCCTTTAATTCATTCAAAATCTCATTTTACAGCAGAGATTCCAAATCTGACCTGTAAATGAGCCCCATATTTACTGCCAGTGCTAGGTTACCTTTTCCCATTTGATCATTCTTAAGTATTGGTCTTGTAATGCTGCTACTGCTTCTGCTACTGCTACTGCTACTACTACTACTACTACTACTACTACTACTACTACTACTACTACTACTACTACTACTTCTGCTACTACTACCACTACTACCACTACTACTACTACTACTACTACTACTACTACTACTACTACGACTACTACTACTACTACTACTACTACTACTACTACTACTACTACTACTACTACTACTACTTCTACTACTACTACTAGTACTACTACTACTAGTACTACTACCACCCACCACCACCACCACCACCACCACCACCACCACCACCACCACCACCACCACCACCACCACCACCACCACCACCACCACCATTACTACTTCTACTACTACTGCCACTACTACTACTACTTTTACCACTACTACTACTACTACTACTTTTACACTACTACTAACTACTACTACTACTACTACTACACTACTACTACTACTACTACTACTACCTACTACTACTACTACTACTACTACTACTACTACTACTTCTACTACTACTACTACTACTACTTCTACTACTACTACTACTACTACTACTACTACTACTACTACTACTACTAGCTACTTACAACTACTATGTACTACTACTACTACTACTACTACTACTACTACTACTACTACTACTACTACTACTACTACTACTCCACCACCACCACCACCACCACCACCACCACCACCACCACCCCACCACCACCACCAACCACCACCACCACCACCACCACCACCACCACCACCACCACCACCACCACCATTCACAGTGACAAAAAACGTATTCACCACAATGGCTGCTACTACAACTTATAGCCCATATAGGGGGGCATGCATGTTTTACAAACAGCCCTTGTTTCTATGGGATTTTAACCACAACTGTTCATGTTTATCTCCGACACATATTTTTAGGTCACCTGTCATGAAGTGACACGGTGAGCTTATGTGATTGTGTGATGTCCGTTGTGCGTGCCTGCGTGTGTCCGTGCGTCCGTCCGTCAACAATTTGTTTGTGTAGACAGTAGAGGTCACAGTTTGCATCCAATCTTGATGAAATTTGGTCAAAATGTTTATCTTGATGAAATCCGGTTTGGGATTGTATTTGGGTCATCTGGGGTCAAAAACAAGGTCACTAGGTCAAATAATAGAACAACCTTCTGTAGACAATAGAGGTCACAGTTTTCATCCAATCTTTATGAAATTTGGTCAGAATGTTTATCTTGATGAAATCTGGGTTGGGATTTTATTTGGGTCATCTGGGGTCAAAAACTAGGTCACTAGGTCAAATAATAGAAAAACCTTGTGTAGACATTAGAGATCACAGTTTTCATCCAACCTTTATGAAATTTGGTCAGAATTCTTGATGAAATCTGGGTGGGATTGTATTTGGGTCATCTGGGGTAAAAATCTAGGTCAAATAAATAGAAAAACCTTGTGTTGACAATAGAGGTCACAGTTTTCATCCAATATTTATGAACTGTGGTCAGAATGTTTATCTTGATGAAATCTGGATTGGGATTGTATTTGGGTCATCTAGAGTCAGGAACTAGGTCACTAGGTAAAATCATAGAAAAACATTGTGTAGACAATAGAGGTCATAGTTTTCATCTGATCTTAATGAGTCAGGTGAGCGATTCAGGGCCATCATGGCCCTCTTGTATTATTTACCATTAGAGATTTATTATGCTCCCCCAAAATTTATTTTGGAGGGAGCATATAGTTGCCGCTTCGTCTGTCCGTCCATCCGTGCGTCCATCCATCTGTCCGTGCACAATTTTTTGTCCGGGCTATTTCTCAGCAACTAATGATTGGAATTCAATGAAACTTTATGGGAAGCTTTACTACCAAGAGGAGATGTGCATATTATCAGCGGGTTCTGGTTGGATGATTTTTCACAGAGTTATGGCCCTTTGAAATTTTCCATTAACTGTACATGTAGTGCAATTTTTGTCCGGGCAATTTCTCAGCAACTAATGACCGGAATTCAATGAAACTTTATGGAAAGCTTCACTACCAAGAGGAGATGTGCATATTATCAACGGATTCTGGTCGAATGATTTTTCACAGAGTTATGGCTCTTTGAAATTTTCCATTAATTGTACATATAGTGCAATTCTTGTCCGGGCTATTTCTCAGCAACTAATGACCGGAATTCAATGAAACTTTATGGGAAGCTTTTCTACCAAGAGGAGATGTGCATATTATCAGCGGGTTCTGGTCGGATGATTTTTCACAGAGTTATGGCCCTTTGAAATTTTCTATAAAAAATTATTGTCCACCCAACTACTGTGCCCTCAAGAAATTTCCTTTTATCTGAATATATAGTGCAATATTGTGACAAAAAAAAACTTTTGGGAGCATCACCCGTCTCCGACGGTTCTTGTTACAAAAAGCTGCAATCTTTCATGTATTTTTATGCTCCCCCTATGCTCCCCCAAAATTTATTTTTGGGGGAGCATATAGTCGCCGCTTCGTCTGTCCGTCCGTGTGTCCGTCCCTGCACAATTTTTGTCCGGGCTATTTCTCAGCAACTAATGACCGGAATTCAATCATACTTTATGGGAAGCTTCACTACCAACAGGAGATGTGCATATTATCAGCGGGTTCTGGTTGGATGATTTTTCACAGAGTTATGGCCCTTTGAAATTTTCCATTAACTATAAATTTAGTGCAATTCTTGTCCGGGCTATTTCTCAGCAACTTATGACCGGAATTCAATGAAACTTTATGGGAAGCTTCACTACCAAGATGAGATGCGCATATTATCAGCGGGTTCTGGTCGGATGATTTTTCACAGAGTTATGGCCCTTTGAAATTTTCTATAAAAAAATTCTTGTCCCCCCAACTACTGTGCCCTCAAGACGTTTCCTTTTATCTGAATATATAGTGCAATATTGTGACAAAGAAAACCTTTGGGGAGCATCACCCGTCTCCGACGGTTTGTTGTTATGATTGTTAGAAACACTACAATGTCAGTTTATTCACCTTATTATTAATAATATTCATTGATAAATTATATTTCATTAATTAATATATCATGGACTTGGCTATGCCGTAACATGTGTTGTGGGGGGCATCAGTGTTTCTGAATTTTTTTTTTACCCTCAATGCTTACAATAATACATTCTAGAATATATTGTAAATATTATTCAGAGCAAACAATTGACAAAACCTTTTTCTGTGTTCATACATTTGTCCTGGGTTGGGGTAATTCTTCTCTGTTACACATAAGTTGGGGCTCAATTAATAGTTAAGATTTGTGTGTGATACTGTTCAAGGTATTTTTGTGTATTGTGTACAGGTGTCCCGCTGGTGTTGGTCTGATACTGGTCAATCCCTGTGTATTGTGCACAGATGTTCCTGTGGTTTTGGTCTGATACTGTTCAAGCCCCTGTGTATTGACCTTTCGACAGCCGATTGATTGACAGGCTTATTAACCAATCAGATAACAGCATAGATTAGGCCCGTTTCTATCCGCCATTTTGTCCGTCAAACTCGCCGTTGTCCGACACATAAGCTTATACGTAATTCTTGTTTTAAACAAAGAAAATGGTTAAAAGGTGCTGTTATGGCACTTGTAATTCAGACACAAGGTATCCAGAACGGTTAAAAGATGGAACTACGTTTTTCCGTTCCCTAAACCGGGTACTAATCTTGAAAAATGCAAACATTGGATTCGTCTTTGTGGTCGTCCACTCGAACAGCTTAATCTCAACATATTAAGCGATCGCCCGAAATCAAAACACCTCTACGTTTGTTCTAAGGTCGTTATAATAAGATACTACGCGAAAATAGAAAATGTAAGTTTTGCAACGGACACGCTATAGAAAACGAGTATCACTTTTTACTTGTTTGTCCTCTATATAGAGAAATTAGAAAGGAACATTTAAAACCATCTTTTAAAGGTGGCCAACGTTAAATAAATTTGACATTCTAATGCAGTCGGCTAATAAAAAAGACATTCTAAACTTTGCTAAATATATTATTAATGCTAATGAAATGCGTAATAATAAAGACAATCAGTTATAATTTTTAATAATATCACATAGAATAAAGCATTTTTATTTCTTTCGGTTTAAGTCTTCCGAATTTAATGTAGCTAGTTTTATCTTCTTAAAAGTTAAGAAACTATTTTAAAATGCGCATGTAATTATCAATAGGTGCCAATAAGTGTCATTTTACACAAAATGTGGGCTTTCTACTAATCCGTTATCAAAACAGATGCCGCAAACTGTGAATGACCCTTGACACTTTGATACCCAGTCTGATTAGCGAGGTTTTTTTGAACATGAAAATTCTTTCAACTTTTTATATTTTAAACATTCAAAAAATAGTTTAAGAGGAAATTAATAATATATTGTGTATGTTACTTTTTTGACGACATTGACTATGTTATACGATTATAACAATGCTCATGGGTCATTTTGACCAAAAGCATTGTAGATATGTGTTATATCGGATTTCAATAAAACGTTCTTTGTCTTCTTATATAATTAATTGACTTACTTGTGCCACATTTGCGATGTTGCCATCGGTTGCAAAATTAACGGCTTTTAATTAAAAAACTGAAGCATCTATTACGCAAGGAAAATTATTGTGACAAACGACAATTCATACTGTATGTGATAATTGGCGATAATTGGCCGACTTTGATTATAAAATTAACGACTTTTAAGTAGACTTATACAAAAGTTACGACTATTTAATAGATATGATAATTATATTCAGCATAATGATTCAATGATAATAAAAAATATTGTATGGCCTTTCTGGTATACCATGAGGCCTTTTTGGTTCACTTATGCGATCTTTTTGGGAAGCCTTTTTGGTAAACGGCCTTTCTGGTACTATATCTTTGAGGGGAGCTATACACCCATTTGATACATTACATTTAACACAATTTAAATAAAACATGATAGCAGTAGAAAAATTTCATTTAATTTGGACCGAACTCATCGGGAATATCTTCCAACGTACCGATTATTGATTCGCGTAGCCAGTTTTATGATGGACTTCGGCGGAGTGACCTCCCTTGAAATCGGGGGGCTTGGCTTCATCCTCGCTGTGGAAAGGTCAATTTTGTACAGATGTTCCTCAGGTCCTGGTCTAATTCTGTTCAAGCCCCTGTGTATTGTGTACAGATGATTCTCTGTGTTGCGTACTGTTGTCCCTGTGGTTTTGGTCTGATACTGTTCAAGCCCCTGTGTATTGTGTACAGATGTCCCTGTGGTTTTGGTCTGATACTGGTCAAGCCCCTGTGTATTGTGTACAGTTGTCCCTGTGGTTTTTAGCTCGACTATTATATATGAAATATATATATAGTGGAGCTATTCTACTCACCCCGGCGTTGGCGTTAGCGTTCGCGTTAGCGTAAGCGTGCAAATGTTAAAGTTTGCGTACTACCCCGAATATTTCCTATGTCCTGTGACATATTGCTTTTATATTTTGCATACTTCTTTACCACATGACCCCAATCTATAAACAAGAGCAGACAACTGTATCAAGCATTTTGACAAAATTATTGCCCCTTTTATACTTAGAATATGCATATTATTGATAAATCTATGTTAAAGTTTGCGTACCACCTCAAATATTTTCTATGTCCTTTGACATATTGCTTTCATATTTTGCATACGTCTTAACC
Source organism: Dreissena polymorpha (assembly GCF_020536995.1). NCBI lineage: Eukaryota > Metazoa > Mollusca > Bivalvia > Myida > Dreissenidae > Dreissena > Dreissena polymorpha. The sequence goes on along the minus strand of NC_068359.1, from coordinate 90,538,176 downwards.
AAAATGACCCCAATCTATAAACAAGAGCAGACAACTATATCAAGCATTTTGACAGAATTATGGCCCCTTTTATACTAAGATAATTGAACATTTTGCTTAAATTGTCATAACTTCCTTATTTATGATCACTTTTGATTCATACTTTGACAAAACAACACTTACCTGAATACCACAATGCACTCCACCCAAACCATCCCCCATGCCCCACCCCAGAATCCCCCCCCCCCAAAAAAATAAAATAATTTTTTTCCTTATTTTTGAGAGATCATCTATTAAATGACCACACACCCACATTATACCCACCCCCCTCTCCATGATGGCTTACGTTATACTTTCAAACACTCGAATAGTCGAGAGCACTGTCCTCAGACAGCTCTTGTTGTCTGATACTGTTTAAGCCCCTGTGTATTGTGTACAGATGCTTCTCTGTATTGTGTGCAGATGTCCTTCTGGTGCTGGTCTAATTCTGTTCAAGCCCCTGTGTAGTGTGTACAGATGTCCCTGTGGTTTTGGTCTGATACTGTTCAAGCCCCTGTGTGTTGTGTACATATGTCCCTGTTGTTTTGGTCTGATACTGTTCAAGCCCCTGTGTATTGTGTACAGATGCTTCTCTGTATTGTGTACAGATGTCCCTGTGGTTTTGGTCTGATACTGGTCAAGCCCCTGTGTATTGTGTACAGATGTCCCTGTGGTTTTGGTCTGATACTGGTCAAGCCCCTGTGTATTGTGTACAGATATCCCGCTGGTACTGGTCTGAAACTGTTCAAGCCCCTCTGTATTTTTTACAGATGTCCTTGTGGTTTTGGTCGGATACTATTCAAGCCCCAGTGTATTGTGTACAGATGCTTCTCTGTATTGTGTACAGATGTCCCTGTGGTTTTGGTCTGATACTGTTCAAGCCCCTGTGTATTGTGTACAGATGCTTCTCTGTATTGTGTACAGATGTCCCTGTGGTTTTGGTCTGATACTGGTCAAGCCCCTGTGTGTTGGGTACAGATGTCCATGTGGTTTTGGTCTGATACTGTTCAAGCCCCTGTGTATCGTGTACAGATGCTTCTCTGTATCGTGTACAGATGTCCCTGTGGTTTTGGTCTGATACTGGTCAAGCCCCTGTGTATTGTGTACAAATGTCCCTGTGGCGTTGGTCTGATACTGTTCAAGCCCCTGTGTGTTGTGTACAGATGCTTCTCTGTATTGTGTACAGATGTCCTTCTGGTGCTGGTCTAATTCTGTTCAAGCACCTGTGTATTGGGTACAGATGCTACTCTGTGTTTCGTACAGACGTCCCTTTGTTTTTGGTCTGATACTGTTCAAGCCCTTCTGTATTGTGTACAGGTGTTCCTCTGGCCCTGGTCTAATTCTGTTCAAACACCTGTGTATTGTGTACAGATACTTCTCTGTATTGTGTACAGGTGTCCCGCTGGTGCTGGTGGTTTGGCAGCTAGTGGCCCTGTCCTGCTGTCCAGAGAGCCCCAGGTTTCTAGTCATCCAGCGCCAGGAGGATCTAGAGGCAGAGAGAGGTAGGTTACACTGAACTAGCATGAAGCAATAATTTGTTTAAACAAAGTTATTGATGACAAATGATTGCAGAAATACTATTAAGGGTTTCAGAAAGTATTTTCTGTTTGCTTTAATGAATTACACTGGATATTATATTTATGCCCCCCTTCGAAGAAGAGGTGGTATACTGTTTTGCACATGTCGGTCCGTCGGTCGGTCTGTTGGTCGGTCCGTCCGTCCACCAAATGGTTTCCGGATGATAACTCAAGAACGCCTAGGCCTAGGATCATGAAACTTCATAGGTACATTGATCATGACTGGCAGATGACACATATTGATTTTCAGGTCACTAGGTCAAGGTCACAGTGACCAAAAGCAGTAAAATTGTATCTAACATATTTACACAATTGCTGCCACCACAACGGACAGCCCATTTTGGGGCATGCGTGTTTTACAAACAGCCCTTGTTTTTATGATTTTTTTGGAACAAGGGGTTACGAACTTTGAAATATTGCCATTGGTTTTCTAACTAAAAACTGGTACTATGAGATTACTGGATAAAATGCACAAATTCTATTTTCCAGTATTTTCAGCCACTATTCAGAGTTCATTGACTTTTTTTAACTGAATGAAAACATATTCAAGAAGAGTAAGACATTTAATTAAACAATTCATGTCTTTACAACAAAATAAAGGCAAAGTAATTGACATAGCAGGTACTTCCTTATTAACATGACAATGCTAGGATGGCACCCAAGCTACCCAGTGATTAGTAACTATCTTCCAATCAATCTGTTGTGTCATCATTTCCCTTGGAAAACATTTTATGTTCTGTAATAAATTAATATTGTTTAAGACTAATAAAGACCAATGTACTGATTTCATGTGAATATTTTGAAAATAATTGTCATTTTATTTTACATGTGTAGCAAATTTAGCTAAATCTTTACCAAAGGCTTTTTTCCAAACTATATGTAATATTAGCATTTTATTTACTAAAAAATAAATAATGTGATAGAATTTTTTAAATACAAAGAAATAACACAATATTTATCAGATATGTGTCATAATTTCCAAATAAGTGTGTGGTCGAAGTTATAGGAATTTATGAAACTATCAAAAAGAAGGATAAACTGATCGAAACAGATGGTTTTTTAAATATTTTTTATGCGCTAAATTTGAGGCGTCTTGTTTAAGCAATTATATAAAGAGTTCCTGACCAAAAACAAAATCTGGAGGATTTCTATGGTTTTCAGATATTCAGCTTATTGATTTTTGGCAAAGTTATTTGTCTTAGATTTAGAAATTTTTTCTAAAATAGCTGCTGTGCTGGTTCACAGCGCAGTAGGGGTCTTTGTGTTTCACAAACACAGGTCTTGTTATTAGTCCCCTACCGGTTTCACCGGAGGGGACTTACGTTTTTTTTATCCGTCCGTCCGTCCGTCACACTTTTCTGGATCCTGCGATAACTTACTAAGTTCTTAATATTTTTTCATGAAACTTGAAATATGGATAGATGGCAATATGGACATTATGCACGTCATTTCATTTTGTTCCTACGTCAAAAATTCTTGTTGCTATGGCAACAAATAGACTAGAAATACTGCTGAAAATTGTGTTTTTTTCTGGATCCTGCGATAAATTTAATAGTTCTTAATATTTTTTCATGAAACTTGAAGCATGGATAGATGGCAATTATGGACATTATGCACGTCATTTCATTTTGTTCATACGTCAAAAATTATGGTTGCTATGGCAACAAATAGACTAGAAATACTGCTGAAAATGGTGGTTTTCTGGATCCTGTGATAACTTTAAAAGTTCGTAATATTTTTTCATGAAACTTGAAATATGGATAGATGGCAATATTGACATTGTGCACGTCATTTCATTTTGTTCCGATGTCTAAACTTCTGGTTGCTATGGCAACAAATAGACTAGAAATACTGCTGAAAATGGTATTTTTTTCTGGATCCTGCGATTACTTTAAAAGTTCTTAATATTTTTTCATGAAACTTGAAACATGGATAGATGGCAATATGAACATTATGCACGTCATTTCATTTTGTTTGTATGTCAAAAATTCTGGTTGCTATGGCAACAAATAAAAAAATATTCTGACAATGGTGGAATTTCTGACAATGGTGGAGCCGGTAGGGGACTTTCATTGCTTGGCAATAGTCTTGGTTATTTATAGGATATTTTTTGTTTGTTTTGTCCAGTTTCCTTTTATGCAGTAATCCATCAGTATTTAAGTGTGACACCTTTCTGTTGACACTGCCCCCTGGTCTATGACAGTGCCTGATAAGCCATGTGGGCTGGGTAGGGGGCTTGCAGAGTTGATAAGTCTGTTCCTGTGAAGGAGCACAGCTGAATGCAGAGATGAGCCTTGGAGGCTGGCAGTCCGCTGCCAGGCAGCATGGTCGGGCTAGGATTACACTGTCATTAACATGTGCATGTGTACATACCTACTAGGGCTGTGAATTCATGATGACACTGCAGAAGACTGTTGATGAATACTTACTCACATGCTGCATATATTAAGTGTTTTTCCATACTTAGACAAGCCATCATATTAGAGCTAAAATGAACAAATGTGTTAACATGAAATTATGAAATAAATAGAATAAAAAAGTAACTAAAATTTAAAAGTAAAGTAGCAAAACCTATTAATATGCACCTGACTATCAATCAAGCAGCAGGTCTTCCAGTGTCTATTCTTAAATCATTGTACTTCTGTGTTTATTTCTAATCTTGTGTAGGGAGCTGAACCCATTAAATGGTGTTTTCCCATGAAACATGGCATTGGGCAATCATTTATCACAGTTGTACAAATTTGCATTATAGCAACATTTTTACAAGCTTATTTAAATTAAGTTTCAATCCAACAGGTACACAATATTTATTTTTGTAAGTGGACAAAAGTAAAGAAAATGTCTGTGAATGATTCAACTGTGTTTGCATATGTTAAAATTTTCTGAATAACTTATTTATCTTTGCCTGCAATGTTTTGAATGGCATGCAGCCCCGTACCCAAGCCATGGGCCCAGGCCCCCCAAGCTGGCTGTTGAGTGAGGATTTTTTTAATGGGCCTACTACAAATTTTTCACTTATGAAAGGGCTCACAGTACACTTTCCCTCAAAAGAGCAGATGTGTTTTATTGTCCCTGATAAACAAGGGCGCAAATTTACTCTCCAGCGGAGATAAGCCCCATGACAATTTTTTCTTATCGCTTTGTTCACATATCCCCGATAAGTCAATTACTCCTTGTGATCCTGAATGCTTCATCTATCAATGGTTGATAATTGATGTAACACGTCTATTGATTTGCCAGGTCTGAAAATAGCTGATGTTAATAATTTGTGAAAAAAAAGAAAGCAATTAGGGAGGTGATTTGGATAATCATCATTAATTTAAACCGGTAATTGTCTTTGTCTAAGTCCAAGGCCCATAACTTTGCCAAAAATCTATTGACCAGAATGAAACTCATACTTAATTTGTATGTCATGTAGATAGACTCACACACCAAATACCGGATCAATATCTTAGTGTTTTGAAAAAAGTCTGGAAAATGAAATGCTGAATGGACAGACAGATTGACTGCTATATGCCATCATACCCGGTGCATAAAAATTAGTCAATATCTTATAGAGTTTCATATAAAACAACATCCGGAAAACTGTTATTTTTAAGGAAAAACAAATCCAAGGCCCATAACTAGAGGAGGTTTGAATTCAAAGAGAAAAACTAATACAGTTAAATGTCAGTCATACTTAATGAAACTTTCTTAAAAAACGTTTTTGACTTTTTTTAGTTTGCTTTCCATCTATATCAAACATCATATTTCACACCTATAAAGCTTTAGACTTCAGAATGGTGCTGATTTACTTGTTATTTTCCATAAATTTATCACACACAAAAAACAAAATATCACAAAATAATATTTTTTTTAGCATTAAAATTCACCTGAAAAGTACCTACCGGTAATTCAAACAAAATTAAAATTAGGCACCCTCCGCAGTTGGGCCCCCCAGTCAAATATTCCTGCGTACGACCCTGGGCATTTTAGCAGAAGATATTAAACTTATATCTTCTACTAACAAAGATGACTTAACAAATCTGTAGATTAGGTGGGGAACAAATTTTTGACGATTCAAGTTTTCAAAAATTAGACAAATAATTGATAACAAAATTATTATTTTTATTTGACCTTTTTGTTAAAAAACTTAAAGTAAAAAAGTGTTGTTTGTTCAATATTTTGATTAATGATTAATGAGAGTGAAACTTGTAAATACATGGTTAAGAAAAAAAAGAAAAAAAATGGGGGTTGAAAACTTAAAATGTATAAATAAAATTATTGTACAGTGAATTGTATTTAAACTTAAATTATAGATGCAGAATACCACAACACTAAGAAATATGCGAAGAAAGCAGAGAAAATCAACATGTCCCATTAGAATGCTAATACCTTAAGTGATTCATGTACTGCCCCCTGACAAGCATACAACTATTGTGATGCCCTTGTTCAGTGATTCATGTACTGCCCCCTGACAAGCATACAACTATTGTGATGCCCTTGTTCAGTGATTCATGTACTGCCCCCTGACAAGCATACAACTATTGTGATGCCCTTGTTCAGTGATTCATGTACTGCCCCCTGACAAGCATACAACTATTGTGATGCCCTTGTTCAGTGATTCATGTACTGCCCCCTGACAAGCATACAACTATTGTGACACTCATGTTCAGTGATTCATGTACTGCCCCCCTGACAAGCATACAACTTTTGTGGCGCTCTTGTTAAGTGATTCATGTGCTGCCCCGTGACACGCATACAACTCGTGTGACACTCTTGTTAAGTGATTATTGTACTGCCCCCCTGACAAGCATACACCTAATGTGGCACTCTTGTTCAGTGATTCATTTACTGCCCCCTGGCAAGCATACAACTATCATGTCACTCTTGTTCAGTGATTCATGTACTGCCCCCTGGCAAGCATACAACTATCATAGCACTCTTGATCAGTGATTCATGTACTGCCCCCAGACAAGCAAACAACTAGTGTGGCACTCTTGTTCAGTGATTCATGTGCTGCCCCCTGACAAGCATGCAACTATTGTGGCACTCTTGTTCAGTGATTCCTGTACTTCCCCCTGACAAGCATACAACTATTGTGGCACTCTTGTTCAGTGATTCATGTACCGCCCCCTGACAAGCATACACCTATTGTGGCACTCTTGTTAAGTGTTGCATGTACTGTCCCCTGACAAGAATACAACTATTGTGGAACTATTGTTCAGTGATTTATGAACTGCCCCCTGACAAGCACACAACTATCGTGGCATTCTTCTTCAGTGATTCATGTACTGCCCCCTGACAAGCATGCAAATATTGTGACACTCTTGTTAAGTGATTCATGTGCTGCCCCCTGACAAGCATACAACTATGGTGGCACTCTTGTTCAGTGATTCATGTGCTGCCCCCCTGACAAGCATACAACTATTGTTGCACTTTTGTTCAGTGATTCATGTACTGCCCCCTGACAAGCGCACACCTATTGTGGCGCTCTTGTCAAGTGATTCATGTACTGCCCCCTGACACGCATACAACTCTTGTGACACTCTTGTTAAGTGATTCATGTACTGCCCCCCTGACAAGCATACACCTATTGTGTCACTCTTGTTCAGTGATTCATGTACTGCCCCCTTACAAGCATACAACTATCACGGCACTCTTGTTCAGTGATTCATGTGCTGCCCTCAGACAAGCAAACAACTATCGTGGCATTCTTGTTCAGTGATTCATGTACTGCCCCCTGACAAGCATACACCTATTGTGTCACTCTTGTTCATGTACTGCCCCCTGACAAGCATACAACTATCATGGCACTCTTGTTCAGTGATTCATGTGCTGCCCCCTTACAAGCATACAACTACATGTATTGTGGCACTCAGTAGAGCTGTAACGATTCACCCATCATTCGATTTGATTCGATTTCGATACCAAATGGTCCGATTCGATTATTTTCAATTCGATACAAATTAAGCTATTTGCTGCTTATTTAGCAAACTATTTCATGTTTGGTTTGTCCAGGGAATAAATTAATATGGTTTGTTTATGTTATTCACTTATTATGTTGCACATTTTAAGTGTTTAATTTTTGAAATGAGAATTTTAAACCCAACATTGTTTTATGAACAAAAAATGTATTGAACAAAACTTCCTGTTGAGTTATTCTCTGATTGTGTTGTTAACGTGTTAAAAGAGCTTGTTGTAGGAGATGAAGATTTCACATCTGAAATATCAACCGAGTGTTTTCTCTTTAAATGTTGCCTCAACTTTGTAATGCTTCCAGATTTAGCATAACTTACGTGAACAAAACACGTTTAGCAAGTTGCCTTTGCATCAGAATCTTCGCGAAACCCGAAATGTTCCCATACTTCTGATTTTAATTTTGGCGGTGCGTCTATTAGCGTGGTTGAAGAAACCATTTTACCGGCTGATGTAATGCTCAGCATGTTATTCATTCATTCATTGGATTCCATATTGGCTATTGACAAATCACAAGACGTATTACAAATTACAAGTGCGGATCAATCGGGATTGAACCGGTTTTTCGATGCATCGAACCGAATCGTTACAGCTCTATTGTTCAGTGATTCATGTACTGCCCCCTGACAAGCATTCACCTATTGTGGCGCTCTTGTTAAGTGATTCATGTATTGCCCCCTGACACGCATACAACTCTTGTGACACTCTTGTTAAGTGATTAATGTACTGCCCCCCTGACAAGCATACACCTATTGTGTCGCTCTTGTTCAGTGATTCATGTACTGCCCCCTGGCAAGCATACAACTATCATGACCCTCTTGTTCAGTGATTCATGTGCTGCCTCCAGACCAGCATACAACTATTGTGTCACTCTTGTTCAGTGATTCATGTACTGCCCCCTGACAAGCATACAAATATTGTGTCACTCTTGTTCAGTGATTCATTTACTGCCCCCTGACAAGCATACAACTATCATGGCACTCTTGTTCAGTGATTCATGTTCTGCCCCTGACAAGCATACAACTATTATGGAACTCTTGTTCCATGATTCGTGTACTGCCCCCTGACAAGCATACAACTATTTTGGCACTCTTGTTCAGTTATTCATGTACTGCCCCCTGACAAGCATTTAAGTGGTCTGTCTTATCCTGTGACATGAACATGTTCTATTATATTGGATCATGTTCATACAACTAAGAATTGATTGCTTAATATTCCAGTTGAATATGTTGTTTTCAGCTCTGGTTTGGCTACGGGGAACCACCAATGTACACAAGGAGATGCAAGAGATGATTGCAGAGAGGGACGCTCAGAGGCGCGAAAAACAGGTAGTGTTGATGGGTGATTGCAGGACAGGTAGTGATGATGAGTGATTGTAGGACAGGTAGCGTTGATGGGTGATTGTAGGACAGGTAATGTTGATGAGTGATTGCAAGACAGGTAGTGTTGATGGGTGATTGCAGAACAGGTAGTGTTGATGGGTGATTGAAGGACAGGTAGTGTTGATGGGTGATTGCAAGACAGGTAGTGTTGATGGGTGATTGCAAGACAGGTAGTGTTGATAAGTGATTGCAGAACAAGTGGTGTTGATTGGTGATTGCAAGACAGGTAGTGTTGATGGGTGATTGCAGAACAGGTAGTGTTGATGGGTGATTGCAGGACAGGTAGTGTTGATGAGTGATTGCAGAACAGGTAGTGTTGATGGGTGATTGCAGGACAGGTAGTGTTGATGGGTGATTGCAGGACAGGTAATGTTGATGAGTGATTGCAGGACAGGTAGTGTTGATGAGTGATTGTAGGACAGGTAGTGTTGTTGAGTGATTTCAGGACAGGTAGTGTTGATGAGTGATTGTAGGACAGGTAGTGTTGATGGGTGATTGCAAGACAGGTAGTGTTGATGGGTTATTGAAGGACAGGTAATGTTGATGAGTGATTGCAGGACAGGTAGTGTTGATGAGTGATTGTAGGACAGGTAGTGTTGATGGGTGATTGCAGGACAGGTAGTGTTGATGAGTGATTGCAGGACAGGTAGTGTTGATGAGTGATTGTAGGACAGGTAGTGTTGATGGGTGATTGCAGGACAGGTAGTGTTGATGAGTGATTGTAGGACAGGTAGTGTTGATGGGTGATTGCAGGACAGGTAGTGTTGATGAGTGATTGCAGGACAGGAAGTGTTGTTGAGTGATTTAAGGACAGCTAGTGTTGATGGGTGATTGCAGGACAGGTAGTGTTGATGGGTGATTGTAGGACAGGTAGCATTGATGGGTGATTGTAGGACAGGTAGTGTTGATGGGTGATTGCAACACAGGTAGTGTTGATGGGTGATTGCAGAACAGGTAGTGTTGATGGGTGATTGCAGGACAGGTAGTGTTGATGAGTGATTGCAGAACAGGTAGTGTTGATGGGTGATTGCAGGACAGGTAGTGTTGATTGGTTATTGAAGGACAGGTAGTGTTGATGAGTGATTGCAGGACAGGTAGTGTTGATGAGTGATTGCAGGACAGGTAGTGTTGATGGGTGATTGCAGGACAGGTAGTGTTGATGGGTGATAGCAGGACATGTAGTGTTGATGGGTGATTGCAGGACAGGTAGTGTTGATGAGTGATTGTAGGACAGGTAGTGTTGATTGGTGATTGTAGGACAGGTAGTGTTGGTGAGTGATTGCAGGACAGGTAGTGTTGATGGGTGATTGTATGACAGGTAGTGTTGATGAGTGATTGCAGGACAGGTAGTGTTGATGAGTTATTGCAGGACAGGTAGTGTTGATGGGTGATTGCAGGACAGGTAGTATTGATGAGTGATTGCAGGACAGGTAGTGTTGATGGGTGATTGTAGGACAGGTAGTCTTGATGAGTGATTGCAGGACAGGTAGTGTTGATGAGTGATTGCAGGACAGGTAGTGTTGATGAGAAATTGCAGAACAGGTAGTGTTGATGGGTGATTGTAGGACAGGTAGTGTTGATGGGTGATTCTAGGACAGGTAGTGTTAATGATTGATTGCAGGACAGGTAGTGTTGATGAGTGATTGCAGGACAGGTAGTGTTGATGAGTAATTGCAGGACAGGTAGTGTTGATGGGTGATTGTAGGACAGGTAGTGTTGATGGGTGATTGCAGGACAGGTAGTGTTGATGGGTGATTGAAGGACAGGTAGTGTTGATGGGTGATTGCAAGACATGTAGTGTTGTTGAGTGATTGCAGGACAGGTAGTGTTGAAGAGTGATTGCAGGACAGGTAGTGTTGATGAGTGATTGCAGGACAGGTAGTGTTGATGAGTAATTGCAGGACAGGTAGTGTTGATGCATGATAGTGGGTACTCCATTATAGGAACTTATATACAATCAGTCATCTAGAGTCATAAAAAGATAATTTTGATTGGTGATAGAAAAGCCTCTCTAATTATAGCTCACAGACAATAAGTTATCTAGAGTCATAAACAGGTATTGTTGATGGGTGATAGCAAAAACTCTCAAGGTAGAATGCATGGACAATTTGATTTCTAGGGTCATGAACATGGGAAAATGTTACCCTTTAATTATAATTATATTTGTAAAGGTAAACAAAGCGATGAATCAGCTGCATTCAATGTTTAAAAGCCCCTGCTAAGTTGGAAGCATAAGGCATTCAGACATGGATTGCAAATATGTAATTGCATATGATTGAATGCCTTATGCTTTTAAATTTCACAGTTGAAAAATCTCAATTTGTAGGTGGTGGTTATGGGAGAAAGTTTGGCTGTAACAGATTTTTTCAGAATTATGGTTGTTTGAATGCATTGATTTACATAATAAAATATGTTGACTTTAAATTTACTTTCAAATCAGAACGGATTTAAATAAATTTCGGAATATATTTTTTAAGCATCATGAACACATAAAAATTTCATTACAACTTGTGATTTTATCATCTATAAAATTCAATCAGTTGTTATTTAACAATGACCTCGATATTATTAGATGTGTTATTTTGTGTATTATCTTGCAACAAGAGTTAACATTTACTTGTTTCAGTTTTATGTATGCGATTTATTTCGGGACCCAGAGCTTCGTAAACCAATGGTTATCTGCATAATCATGCATCTGTCTCAACAGTGGTCAGGAATTAATGCTGTAAGTTTTCCGTTTATTCATACTTGCCAAATAAATTGTTGGATCATGTCCATTGATATTGTGCACTGATAATGCTTACTCTGACATTAAACATTGTTTACAATTGTAGCTTAAGCCAAATAGACGCAAACATTTAAACCTTACTTGTATGTTGGTTTTCACTTTCATTGACTTATGTATATAACTAATTACCCGACAATGTGATTGCTGGGCTCTTCCCAAGCCTTACATTACAAACTAACATTTGTTGTACATGACATCATTAGAATCAAGTGAACATAAACCCTGACTGAATGTCTCACAATTCTTACAGCCATTCTGTTTGTTGCAGGTGATATATTACTCCACGAGTATATTTATGGGTGCTGGTCTCCGTGAGTCTAGTGCCGAGATGGCCACACTGGCAACAGGGGCAGTGAACTCCTCCATGACCCTGGTGTCCGCCCTGCTCATGGACAGGCTGGGGCGGCGCACCCTGCATCTGACGGGCCTGGGCGGAATGTTCATCTTCAGCCTAATACTTACCTCAGGACAGATATATCAGGTCTGTTACTTAAAAGTTATCATATAACAATAACTTAATTTGTTTGAAACAAGTCATATGTTAAGCTCACCTGAGAAATTATTGTAAGCTTTTGTGATCATCATTTGTCCCTTGTGCGTTGTCTGATAAGAGCCATCATTTACCTTGTGAACACTCTATAGGCCACATTAAATCTCATTTAAACGTGGCCAACACATTTGTTCCAATGATGCCTTTGCCTAGTTTAAAACTCTGTCATGGAGTATAAAAACTGCTCACTGGGTCTATTCAGAAAAAAGCGCCTGTAAACACTCTTGAATTCACATTTTTTGCCATTACAATAACTGAGGTTGTCTCTCTGTTGGTGGATGTCTCTAAAGCTATTTACGAATCTTCATTTGTAGGTTGATCTTATGACAGTGCAACAGAAACATAACTCTTACTCAAATATTTAGAGTTATTGCACTTTGTTAATTTTGTTCATGCATTTGTCCGGGGCATATCTTGACCATTATAAACTTTATTGATATGTAGATTTCATTGATAGGGTGTGCAATTAAAGAACAAGTCCTGCCACCCTATTGTGTTATTGCCTTGAGTTAATTTTTAAGCTTAAATTTTGTTTTGAACATATCATGAAAAGTGTCAACTTGAAACTTCATTGGTAGGTATTTCTTTTTCTTATTTTTGTTCTAAGCATATCTAAAAATTCATTTTAAGGTATCAAATTGAAACTTGGTGGGTAGATCTTATTAAGGGAATGTGCAGTGCACACGAACCCTCTTGTTTTAAAGTTATTGTCCTTTTTTAGCTTCACTGGCCAGAGGCCAGCGGGGCTTATGTCATGGTCCTGTGTCCGTCGTGCGTGCGTGCGTCCGTGCGTTAACTTTTTCTTTAGACATCTTCTTCTCCTAAAGTACTGGTCCAATTCTGATGAAATTTCTCAGGAATGTTCCTTGGGTGAACCTCTTTCAAATTTGTTCAAATTATGCCCCTGGGGTCAAATTTGAAACCGCCCCGGGGGTCACAAAATTGAAAATTTGCTTATATAAGGCCTATTTTGTGAAAACTTTCAAAATCTTTTCGTCCATAACCATTGGGTTTAGGGTTATCAAAATGGGTATGTAGAGACATCTAATAGTCCTCTACCAAATTTCTTCAAATTATGCCCCTGGGGTCAAATTTGACCCTGCCCATGGGGTCACAAAATTGAACATATGCTTATATAAAGCCTATTTTGTGCAAACTTTAAAAATCTTTCTGTTCATAACCGTAGGGCCTAGGGCTACCAAATTTGGTATGTAGTGACATCTAATAGTTCTCTACCAAGTTTGTTCAAAGTATGCCCCTGGGGTCAAATTTAACCCTGCCCCGGGGGTCACAAAAATGAACATATGCTTAATATATCCGCAGCCCGCGAAATCTCTCCGCATTTTACACTGGTAGATTCTGCCTAAGCATTTTTAAAACGAGCGATATAATTGGCTGTCGTTTCCCAATCTTCCAATTCGGTTTCTAAAATGTGTTTGGTATTTCGTATACAAATGGCGCCGTTGTGAAGCGAAAATTAAGATTATTGAAATGACAAATATCAATCGAATTAACGACTGACATCATATAGTTTGATAGGAATAATGAAATGTGTTTGTCAACGAAAAAGACTACGCTTTAGATACAAGAAACACATATTTTGTTTAGAAATGTGCACAGTGAATTTGTGTCACGGAAACCAGTGTTTCTGTTTGCAAATTGGGAGTTCAGTCTACTCGCGAAGTAAAACAATTTAGAAGAGGATCTTTCGAACATGGAAATAGACAAACATGATTTGATTTATATGATAGTGGATCTGTGTATAATCAGATTGATATGCATATTCTGCTTTATTATGTTTGTCACGCTGTTCAGTTAATTGAAATAGCATTGAACTAAAGATGTGAAATGCAAGATATTGAAAGGTAAACAAATTATATATATTAATTTAACTCAGTTTAATACATCATTAACACAAGAAGAACACTCAAGTGTGTTTGTTTATATTTAGTCCATTAACCTTGTTTGTATATAACGTTCTATAAAAAAAATTGTATTGTTTTGTTTGTTTTCACCAAATGGTTAGTATTATTCTTTTATGTTAACATTCTCAAAATTCTTGTTTTATTATAGGCCCTATTTAAAAAAAAAAAAATTTGAATGACATCATTTTATGATTTATAAACAGATTGCAAAAAATATTTGTTCAAGATAAAGTTAACAACAAATTGTTACATTGTAATTAAGTGATTTTAATATTCAGTAGCAAAAAAGTAAGGAGAATCCAACTTAAAAAAGATGTATCTATTAAAAGTATATTCTACCAATGCCTTGAACAATCCCCTTGTTTATAACACGACTGCCGCTAAGTCTATTACAAGCAACCGATCAGAGAAGGGTGGCAGACGTTTCCCCCCAAGACGTTTTCTCCCCAGACGTTTCCTCACTAGAGATGTATATTAGAAGTAGTTATTTGTTATAATGCCAGGATATGTGAAAAAAATAACTTTATCGATTTTTATTAAAATTCAGTGCATTTTATGTGTCTTAATGGGAAGCTTCACTACCAAGAGGAGATGTGCATATTATCAGCCAGTTCTAGTCGGATGATTTTTCACAGAGTTATGGCCCTTTGAAATTTTCCATTAACTGTACATATAGTGCAATTTTGTCCGGGCTATTTCTCAGCAACTAATGACCGGAATTCAATGAAACTTTATGGGAAGCTTCACTACCAAGAGGAGATGTGCATATTATCAGCCAGTTCTGGTCGGATGATTTTTCACAGAGTTATGGCCCTTTGAAATTGTCCATTGTACATATAGTGCAATTCTTGTCCGAGCTATTTCTCAGCAACTTATTACGGGAATTCAATGAAACTTTATGGGAAGCTTCACTACCAACAGGAGATGTGCATATTATCAGCCGGTTATGGTCGGATGATTTTTCACAGAGTTATGGCCCTTTGAAATTGTCCATTGTACATATAGTGCAATTCTTGTCCGAGCTATTTCTCAGCAACTTATCATGGGAATTCAATAAAACTTTATGGGAAGCTTCACTACCAACAGGAGATGTGCATATTATCAGCCGTTTATGGTCGGATGATTTTTCACAGAGTTATGGCCCTTTGAAATTTTCTATAAACTGTACATATAGTGCAATTCTTGTCTGGGCTATTTCTCCCCAACTACTGACTGGACTTCAATGAAGCTTTATGGGAAGCTTAACTACCTTGAGGAGATGCGCATGTTATTAGTGGGTTCTGATTAGATGATTTATTTAGAGAGTTATGGCCCTTTGAAATTTTTAAGTTGCTAAACCATCCATCGTATTATTTTGTCCAAAGTTATGCCCCTCAAGACGTTTCCTTTTATCTGAATATATAGTGCAATATTGTGACAAAAAAAACCTGTGGGGAGCACCACCCGTCTCCGACGGTTTCTTGTTTAATTCATAAAGTTATTAATTTTTCCTTAAATTCCACAAATTCATTTAATAAAAAAGTTTATTTGTGTTTTTTTTTGCTTTTAAATATTATTAATATCATTGAGTTAAATTATTTAAATATCAATAAGTTTTTATTACACTTGCTAATTATATTATTAATAATGAAATAATGTGCAAGCAAAGTTCAATTCTGTTTTAATTAGTCTAAATTAGTTATTAGTAAAAAATAAAATATCAGTTACATAAAATAATTTGATAATAAACATGAATGCATGAAAAAAAATTGTTCACAGTTACAAAGTTTATTTATTTATCATATTTAACTGTTACAAGGAAAGCAGTTTTTAAAATTAATTTAAATTTGATTTTACCATTTTTCAATTCACCAATTGACCATATTTAATTGGATTAAAAACAGCAAACAACTACAATTGCACAACCCTGCCCAGGTTTACTCAAACTGAAATAAGGTGTTAATTGTGTATTCAAAACGGGTCTTGATTATACATTATTCTTGGTTGCATTTGTGTTCCCAAATGAGCAACATGTATAAGATACTCAGTAAGATTTTAAGAATATTCCATTTATTCCACTAGTATTTATACCACTAGTACACCAACATGCACTTACTAATGATTTACATGCAATCCTTACACAGTTAAACCCTCCAAAAAGAAATTATAAAACCAAAAAAAAAACATACATGCTGCTTCATAGATATTTAAAGTTAATTAAAGACTTCATAAACAAAATAATAATTTTGATAATAAACAAAGATTATACTTCAACCAAACAATTATAAATTTATTGGGGGGGGGGGAACGTCTGCACTAAAACTTAAATGGGGGGGAAACGTCTTGGGGGGGAAACGTCTTGGGGAAGAAACGTCTTGGGGGGGGGGGGGGGGGGAAACGTCTGGAAACCTCAGAGAATAGGTCAGATACCTTATTTCAATATATGGCAATCCTAGTATTTTTCAAAAACAAACATGACAGGTAACCAATGTCAGATGGAAAAAGTAAAGGAAAGTTAGGTCAAGCTAATTGTTTGTCATGATATCTCTTTAAACCTCACGCCATATGCAAGTAGTGTTGCCATGATCGCAACATCTTGATGAATTATAATTCAATTTTTTGTCTCATAAACATTTACTTTGTTTAACAAACAACCTCTACAAAGTTATCATTCCTACTGCCTTTCAGCACCTCATGAACCTGAAAAACTCGTAACTTTATGTTTCCTCAGGCAAATATCTTCTTTGTACAATAAACAATTTCTTCACCACGTTAACAATCCTGCTACACTCACTAATGCCTCAAGAATGAAGTAAAGTTCAGGTGATCTACGTCTTTAGGTATTTTGCATATGTCATGAACTATATAAGTAACAGAAACCTACAAACACTTTTTGGAATTTTGGAAAAAGATTCATGATTGAATGAAGGAACTTTCATTAATCTTGTAGAACATGCGTAGATTTGATCTTCAGCATCTAAAAATATGTGAAATAGAAAGAACGACAATATCTTTTGGAGAGATAAATGTACCTACGTTATAAGCAAAGGACCTGTGCGACAATTCCCGGACTTTTTAGTCTGTTTAGTTAACACCGTAGTAACGTTTTCCATATATAAAAAATGCTCACCCTTCCAACTTTAAGCGCCCAGTGGGACGAGGGATAGAGAGAGAAAGTCACATGCTTGAATACATTTCAACCCATGCGCATTGCACGCTTTTTTCGCATAAAAAAACAGTGGAGCGATACAGGGCCACCATGGCCCTCTTGTTTAATTCTTAACTCACCTGAGCATAATTAGCTCTTGTTTAACTTTTTTGATGGCCTTCGTGTCTGTTGTGAATCTTCTCTCGTCAACATTTGCCTTGTATACAGTTTAGAGGTCGCATTTATTGTTCGATCTTCATGAAACTTGGTCTGATAATTTGCCCCAATTATATCTTGGCTGAGTTTTTAATTTGGCTACGTTAAGTCAAAATCTAGGTCAAAAGGTCAAATAAAAAAAGCTTGTTAACACTGTAGAAGTCACATTTATAGTCAAATCTTCATGGCCAGACCATTTTCTCTAATGTTTCATCATCTGAGTTTTAAAATGGTTCTCAAAAAGTCTGGTTCATTGGAAAATAGCTTTAGTAAAACCTTGTTAATGCTTTATTGGCTATATTTATTTCCAATCTTCATGAAACTTGGTCAGAACATGTGTCCAAATGAAATATGTTTGAGTTCAAAACTGGGTCAAGTGATGTGAAAAACTAGGTAAGTAGGTAAAATTGAAAAAAGCTTTTTTAGGCTCTAGAAGTAACATTATTTTTCCAATCTTCCTGAACATTGGTCAGAACATTTGTTCTAATGATTTCTCAACTGTGTATTAACATGTTTCCTGCTAGTTGAAAAGGATGGCTACCAGGAGTAAGGCACTTTTCCTTATATGGCTATATTGAAGCCTTAATTACATTTGAGATTTTGTCACACTTTTGGTCCAATCTTCATGATCTTGGTCTATCCATTTCATCTAATGATATCAGATCTGAGTTTAGAACTGGGTTATTTGAGGTAAAAACTTATGTCATAAGGTAGAATTAAAAAACAACTTGGTCCAATACATTTGTTCTATTGATACTTAGCCGAGTTTGAAAATAAAATTTTGCCTAGAAATTATATTAATATATATGCATATGTATCGTCCGAGTTTCAAAATAAAATGTTGCCTTCAACATGCCTTCAATTTGAAATATTAGACCATAAATTGTCTGTGTTATATTTCTAGACTTATGATGATCACAATTGGCTTGGCATTATATGTGTGATGGCTGTGATAGGCTACATCATCTTCTTCGCCACAGGGCCAGGTAAGTGACCAGTTGATCAAATGCTTTATGCTCAAATTCTGTGAAACCATTATCATTTGCCACACATTAATTTTTGTATATTTCCTAAGTAGACCAATTGACGAATTTAAGTTTTAATTAATAATTATGGCTAATCTGCAAAAAAAGACAGGATTACCACAGGTATGGAAGACATAAATAATGCACACATACATCATGTGTCCGTTTCACAATCTAGATAAATCCATATTTAGAAAATGGGAACATTATATTGTGTCATAAACTGACACTTGGCACTCCATTTAAAAGGCTCATGCATTAAAGCAGTATCAATAGCGTTTACTTTGTGTAGAATTGTTACGATAACCAAGCAGTATCAATAGCGTTTACTTTGTGTAGAATTGTTACGATAACCAAGCAGTATCAATAGCGTTTACTTTGTGTAGAATTGTTACGATAACCAAGCAGTATCAATAGCGTTTACTTTGTGTAGAATTGTTACGATAACCAAGCAGTATCAATAGCGTTTACTTTGTGTAGAATTGTTACGATAACCAAGCAGTATCAATAGCGTTTACTTTGTGTAGAATTGTTACGATAACCAAGCAGTATCAATAGCGTTTACTTTGTGTAGAATTGTTACGATAACCAAGCAGTATCAATAGCGTTTACTTTGTGTAGAATTGTTACGATGACCAAGCAGTATCAATAGCGTTTACTTTGTGTAGAATTGTTACGATAACCAAGCAGTATCAATAGCGTTTACTTTGTGTAGAATTGTTACGATAACCAAGCAGTATCAATAGCGTTTACTTTGTGTAGAATTGTTACGATAACCAAGCAGTATCAATAGCGTTTACTTTGTGTAGAATTGTTACGATAACCAAGCAGTATCAATAGCGTTTACTTTGTGTAGAATTGTTACGATAACCAAGCAGTATCAATAGCGTTTACTTTGTGTAGAATTGTTATGATAACCAAGCAGTATCAATAGCGTTTACTTTGTGTAGAATTGTTATGATAACCAAGCAGTATCAATAGCGTTTACTTTGTGTAGAATTGTTACGATAACCAAGCAGTATCAATAGCGTTTACTTTGTGTAGAATTGTTATGATAACCACTAATTCTGTACAACTGTATTACCTATTGTGTTTTATACACACTGCACGATGGCTTATAGCATATGTTGTCTGTTCGTCCATCTGTCTGTCTGTCCATTCAACATAAAATTTCCAGAGTTAATGCTTGCAGATATTTACTTGCTTTTATGCCCCCGGATCGAAAGATCGGGGGCATTTTGTTTTTGGCCTGTCTGACTGTCTGTCTGTCATTCATTCATTCATTGTGTGTGTTCCAAAACTTTAACCTTGGTTAAAGTTTTGCAATAACTTTTGCATTATTGAAGATAGCAACTTGATATTTGGCATGCATGTGTATCTCATGGAGCTGCACATTTTGAGTGGTGAAAGGTCAAGGTCATCCTTCAAGGTAAAAGGTCAAATATATGGCTTCAAAGCGGCGCAATAGGGGGCATTGTGTTTCTGACAAACACATCTTTTGTTTGTGTGTGAGTCTTCCTGCATGACTTACAGATCAGTTTTGATCATGTCCATTTATTTTTGTCAAACTTACAGGCCTTGGACTTTGAAATGTTTGCATGAATTACGGTTTCTGGACTTTTTTCCAAGCGCTTGCAGTTATTGACCTGAATTTAACTTTGTAAACCACCTGCAACACTAATAGATTAAGTATGAGCTTCGTTCTGGTACAATTATTTTTATGCTCCCCCAAAAATTTTTGGGGGGAGCATATAGTCACCGCTTCGTCTGTCTGTCCGTGTGTCCGTCCGTCCGTGCACAATTTTTGTCCGGGCTATTTCTCAGCAATTAATGACCGGAATTCAATTAAACTTTATGGGAAGCTTCACTACAAAGAGGAGATGTGCATATTATTAGTCGGTTCTGGTCGGATGATTTTTCACAAAGTTATGGCCCTTTGAAATTATCCATTAACTGTACATATAGTGCTATTCTTGTCCGGGCTATTTCTCAGCAACTAATGACCAGAATTTAATGAAACTTTATGGGAAGCTTCACTACTAAGAGGAGATGTGCATATTATCAGCCGGTTCTGGTCCAATGATTTTTAATAGAGTTATGGCCCTTTGAAATTTTCCATTAACTGTACATATAGTGCAATTCTTGTCCGGGCTATTTCTCAGCAACTAATGACGGAATTCAAAGAAACTTTATGGGAAGCTTCACTACCAAGAGGACATGTGCATATTATCAGCCTGTTCTCGTCGGATGACTTTTCACAGACTTATGGCCCTTTGAAATTTTCCAACTTTGGGGAGCATCACCCGTCTCCAATGGTTTCTTGTTG
Organism: Dreissena polymorpha; assembly: GCF_020536995.1. Taxonomy (NCBI): domain Eukaryota; kingdom Metazoa; phylum Mollusca; class Bivalvia; order Myida; family Dreissenidae; genus Dreissena; species Dreissena polymorpha. The sequence goes on along the minus strand of NC_068359.1, from coordinate 90,517,284 downwards.
ATTAAGTTATGGGCCTTTGATATTTTTCCTCAACGCTTGCTCAGGGTGCATTATCAATGGGGTTCAAAGGGATTTTTTTTTTTTTTTTTTTTTTTTTTTTTTTTTTTTTTTATTGATTTTCAACATACATCTCAATTACAACAAGTTGATACATATGAAGTTACATAGTTATACATACCAAAGTATCGTATATATTTACGATTTATGTACAAGCACATGTTTTTGGTATATACTAACAATAACACGTTATAAATGCATTAATTTGCTAATGCTTAATATTGTTCCCAGAAAATACATTTTGAGACGATGCTATATTATTTTGTTGAAGAGTGAAAGAGAGAGGGGAGAAATGTTTAATCATGAGAGAGAGGTAAAATTTATACACATTAACACACATAATCAAAAAGCAATAGGTGTTTTCTAATTTCTTAAATTTCTGCAAAAAAAGGAGAAATGAAGAGATACCAAAAAAAAAACAAAAAAAAACAAGACTACAAAGAAAGATCATATGATGATGAGGATATAGGCAAGAATTTTTCAAAATGTTATTGCAAAGTTGTGCCATTTTTTATTATGTTGGTCAATTTTATTTTTTTCAAAAGCAATTTGCTTTTCTAATATAATTTTCATTCTTAGAGCATTTTTGAAGGTCTCAATATTTGGCTTTTCGGCTTTTGATTTAGTATTAAATATGTAAGACTTCATCAGAATAATTATATAGTTTATCACTTGATTATAATTGCCTCCTTTTTTTGTACCAAATACAATATCATTTACATTCAGATCTATGTGTAATTGTCTACTATTTAAAAATAATGTCAGCTCCCGCCATATCGGTTGTACAGAATTACATTCATATAGAACATGTATAATTGTTTCTTTACAACTTGAACAAAAAGTGCAGAGACTTGAAGATATTAAATTACATTTAAATAAATATGAATTAGTTGGTAATATGCATTGCAGAATTTTGTATTGAAAATTGCGTAAAGTATTATCAATGGTGGCTTTAAATGGTGTTATATACGCGTGTTTCCAGTCTATACTTTGTTCATAGGGGGACATTATTTCTTCCCATTTCTGTTCTTGTTTGGTTTTATTTTCTTCTAAGGTTTGTTGTAAATTATATAAGTATTTACACACTGTTTTTGTTTTTTGTACCTTTTCAAGTAGTGTGTTATTATTGAAATTGACATATTCCATTTCCGAAAGTTGTTGTGTGTAAGTTATTGGTATACTTTTGATTAGTGTGTAATATTTAAGATAATCTGTTGAGGGTATTTCATAAAGGGTTTTAAAAGCTTCGAATGTATAATAGCTTTTTGACCTAAAGTCATAGATGTGTTCTAGGAACTTAACACCCATATTAAACCAGTTTTGGTAAAAGAAGGTATGTTGGTTATTCTTTACTATTGTCGAGTTATTCCATATAATCGTTTTAGTGACATGTCCTTCTGTTTCTTTTGATTTAATTTTGTTCCAGGAAGAAATTACATCTCTGAGGAATACATTTTTAAAATTTGAATTAATATGTTTGTCATTAAGGGTACATTCAAAGACAAGATCTCCACCATATTTATAAAGTTCATTCTGATAGAAAATTTTCCACTGCCCTGTATTATTAATGTCTGTCAATCGTTTGACCCAACTGGCCTTATTTGCGTATAAAAAGGCGGTTATATCAGTGAGTTTGAGCCCTCCCTGCTCAATTCGTTTAACAAGAGTTGTTCGTTTTATTTTGTCAGGTTAACCATCCCATACAAATTGGTATATAGATTTATTAATTGTTTGTATTATATCATGATTAGGGTTTGGGAGTGCTGACAATGTGTACATAATTTTTGGTAAGGCAAATGTTTTCACCACAGTGACTTTTCCGAGAAGTGTTAATTTTCTGTGATGCCATTGTTTTAAACAATTTTTAAAGGCTTGCAATTTTGGTTGAATGTTTTTGTCTATATTGAGGTTTTCATCATTTGTGAAGTAAAAACCCAGTGTTTTGGCTTCTTCTGACGTCCAAGTAAAATGTTTGTATTTGTTAAATATAATATGTGTATTTTTAAGGGCACCAACGCGCATTACAATGGATTTTTGTGTATTAAGTTTGAGTCCGGATACTTCACTAAAGTCTTGTATAGTGTTTATTAGTGCCGAGAACGAGTTAAGCGTTCCATCTGTCAGATAGGTTGTATCATCTGCAAAAAGTGTTTGTTTTATTTCTTGTTCTTTTATTTTTATTCCTTTAATGTCTTCATTTTTTTCAATATAGTTGGATAATATTTCTATACTTAATATAAAAAGTGTTGTTGACAATGGACAACCTTGTTTTACGCCTCTTTGAATAGGAATAGGTTCAGATAGATGTCCATTATTAATAATAATGGTACTTATGTCCGTGTAAAATAATTTAATCCATTTTATGAGTTCAGTTCCAAAATTAAATTGTTTGAGACTTTTAAACATGAAGTCATGATCTAAACTGTCGAATGCTTTTTCATAATCGGCAAATAAAAGTAGGCCTGGTTTGTTATTGTTATTCAGAAAATTTATTGTTTCAAAAATTGTGCGTACGTTTTCGCCAATGAATCTTCCTTTTATGAATCCAGTTTGTCTTGATTCGACAACAGATGATATAACTTTATTAATTCTGTTTGCAATTGTTTTGGTCGCTATTTTATAATCTACATTCAATAAACTCAATGGTCTCCAGTTATCAAGTGTTTCAAGATTTTTTCCTGGTTTTGGAATAAGTGTAAGAATACTTTGTTTTTGAAGTTGAGTCAATTGTCCATTTACAAATGAATGGTTAATAGAGTTAATATAGTATGTTTTAATTACATCCCAAAAAACTTTGTAAAATTCTGCCGATAAACCGTCTGAACCAGGACTTTTATTGTTATCCATCTCTTTTAAGGCGTTTAGACATTCATATTCTGTGATAAAGCCTTCGCACGATTGTTTATCATTTTCTGTGAGTCTTTTAATATTATAATTAAAGAAATGTGAATTGTTTAAAGTATTCGTATCAATATCTTTTTTTTTGCTATAAAGGTTTGAGTAAAAGTTTCTTTGTTCGTTCATTATAGCGTGAATGTCTGTTACTTCTTTGTTATTTATTGTTAACTTATGAATGGTTTTACTTTCGTAATGTCTTTTTTCCAGATTTGCAAAGTATTTAGTATTTTTCTCATTATGTTCAATGTGTATAGCTCTTGCTCTTACTAATATGCCATTTATTCTTTCATCTATAATTTTTTCGTACTCTATTTGTGTTTCTTTCATTAATTTTTGAATTGTTTCATTATCACTAGTTGTATGCAGTTGCTTCTCTAGTGACTCTAATTGTTCAATGATATTCTGTTCTTTTTCCTGGTTTCGTTTTTTAGTTATGGTAGCAAATTTTATACTTATGTTTCTTACTGTTCCTTTTATAACTTCCCACAAAGTATTTGGGTTACAGTTTGTGTTGTTTTCTACTACTTTATGAATTTCATGCTTAATTCAAAGGGATTTACAAATTTTGCAAATACCTCAAGTTATTGAAATATGTTTGCTAAATATGTTTAGTGCATAAAAGACAGTTTGTCTTGCAGTTTCAGCCAATGTCTTAAGATTTAAGAATACATTATTGAATGCGCCTGAAATCGGTGCCAACATTTCACGTTGCATGCATCACAACCGGGTATATGAAATCATTACACATCAAATTTTTCTCCAAGAACACAGACTTACTATATGAAGTAATTCCGATGTTTTTCACATTGCCATTAGCAACATAAAAATCTGTGTTTTATGCACTAGTTGAAATTCTTCTGAAAAAAATGTTTTTAAAAGTTGCAGAAGTGGGCTTGATTTTTGGTGTGTGAGTATACCAACATGACTAAGAGATCAAGTTTGAGTTGTGTTCTTGTTCCTTGATTTTTAGTGTGAGCATTAGCTCACACTAATGTTACAGACCATATTTTGCAAATCAGTATGTGCTTAGAAGCCTTAGGTACGGCATGGGAGACAACCAATGCCTGTTGTAGCAGACGACAAATGCTATATAGAGCGTATGCTAGGAGAGACAACCACCACCTTTGCCTGGTAATACTACACTACATAGTGTTTATATGACTAATATTGTTTAACAGCTTGTAAAACGAGATCGGCCAATCTAGTGTTTATCATTGAAATCTGTACATATTGGCTGCTTTCAGGGAAAACGGGGCTTAATGCATGTCAAATAAGATTAGCCTGTGCATACTGATTAGCCTGTGCAATGCGCACAAGCTAATCAAGGACGACATTTTACAACAGCGAATACCTACAGTGCCTTCAGCGCTTTGATTAATGAAGCTATGGGCATTGTTCTGTCTGAAATAGCTGCTGTATGGCTTCAAAGTGCAGTAGTGGGCATTGTGTTTCACAAACACAGTTCTTGTTCAGGGATACAGCCAACATGTGATGGACAAAAGACAATAAAACAGAATTAAAAGACATTGATCAGTTTGAGCTCGATTGTGATTGAATAAGACGAATTGGAAATTTGCTTTGTTGCTTCAAGCACAAGCCAACGGTCATTAAGTCCAACTAATCCTCTCGTAACAATGGATGAGGTAATTTGCATTTGATAAACAGCTCCCACCTGCTGTAAGTTACTCCCAAGTGAGCAGACAAGTTGTAAAAACAAATCGGAAATTCCAAAAAATAAATATCAGCAATTAAAAAATTAACATGTGGACAAGATAGCTGTGTTTTTTTAAAGTACAGAATTTCATGCTGATTTGGTTGCTGCAGGTTCCAACTTGTGGTTTAAAATTTAGTGTTTGTTTGATTGCTGCAGGTTACAACCTGTCTTTGAACGTTTAGTATTTGTTAGGTTGTTGCAGTTTCTAACTAGTGGTTGAATTTTGAGATTTGAATGGTTGTTGAATGTTCCAACTTATGGTTGAATATTGAATTTTTGTTTTGTATCTGCTGGTTCCAAGATGTGGTTGAATGTTGAGTGTTTCTTATATTATTGCATGTTTCAATCCATTGTTGAATGTTAGTGTTTGTTGCATGTTTCAACCTGTGTTTCAATCCACAAAATGTATATTGTGTGTTTTATTTCTGCAGGTGCCATCCCCTGGTTCTTCACAGCAGAGCTGTTTGCCCAGGGTTCCAGGTCAGCCGCTGTCAGTGTTGGGGTCGTAGTCAACTGGGCTGCTAATGCTACCGTCGGATTTGTATTCCCCATCCTTCAAGTAAGCTGTTTATTGTGTAATCATTGGAAATTCCATTGACGTTTCAATAATATTTTAAGTAGGAAGATGCAATTAAGACTTAAAGTGTTAGCTAATTTCTGCTTGAGCTTTGATAGAATAAGCAAGATATTCTTCTAAAGCCAGTGTCTGAGTTGCAATCCTGGCTCAGTGAAAGTTTTTCTGTAAGCTTGTTCATAAAAAATGTCTTGAGGATTTTTGTTTAAACGTAATCATTTAATCCCTACATTCAAGTATTGTAACTTTATGATGAACTTGTCAAAATTAAGGGTCTTGTTATCTTTAGTGATCCCCTTTTGTCAAAGCATGAGCTGAGTGTGTATCGTGAACATTTACCTTGTGAACACTCTATAGGCCATATGTATTGTACAATCTTCAGCAAATTTGGTCAGAATATTTGCCCTGATGTCATCTTGGGCTAGCTCATAACTGGTCCACTTTAGGTAAAAGACTAGAAAACTGGGTCAAATAAAAACAAACTCTTGTTAAACCTCTAGAAGCTACAAACATGAATGTAATTACTTTGATGAAACTTCAAACTAAGATACCTTTTATACAGATCGGTGGATAGGATAAATGTCAAGGAAGCTGTGTTTGTTGTCCCCTACCGGTTTCACCGGAGGGGACTTATGGTTTTCGCTCTGTGTGTCCGTCAGTCTGTCACACTTTTCTGGATCCTGCTATAACTTTTAAAGTTCGTAATATTTTTTCATGAAACTTTAAAAATGGATAGATGGCAATATGGACATTATGCGCGTCATTTCATTTTGTTCCTACGTCAAAAATTCTGGTTGCTATGGCAACAAATAGACTAGAAATACTGCTGAAAATGGTGTTTTTTTCTGGATCCTGCGATAACTTTTAAAGTTCTTCATATTTTTTCATGAAACTTGAAACATGGATAGATGGCAATATGGACATTATGCGCGTCATTTCATTTTGTTCCTACGTCAAAAATTCTGGTTGCTATGGCAACAAATAGACTAGAAATACTGCTGAAAATGGTGTTTTTTTCTGGATCCTGCGATAACTTTTAAAGTTCTTCATATTTTTTCATGAAACTTGAAACATGGATAGATGGCAATATGGACATTATGCACGTCATTTCATTTTGTTCCTACGTCAAAAATTCTGGTTGCTATGGCAACAAATAGACTATAAATACTGCTGAAATTGTGTTTTTTTCTGGATCCTGCGATAACTTTTAAAGTTCTTCATATTTTTTCATGAATCTTGAAACATGGATAGATGGCAATATGGACATTATGCACGTCATTTCATTTTGTTCTTACGTCAAAAATTCTGGTTGCTATGGCAACAAATATACAAAAAGAAAACAATTTCTGACAATGGTGGAATTTCTGACAATGGTGGAGCTGGTAGGGGACCTATATTGCTTGGCAATAGTCTTGTTTTAATTTATAAGGTATTAAAAACCTACATTATTTAAAGAAACTATGAAATAAGATACATATTTGCTACTACTATACAAGGAAAAAAAACATGCTAGAAACTCAGCTAAGCAAAAAACATTTTATTAATTTTAATGAGCTGTTTTTATGCCCCCGGTAGGGTGGCATATAGCAGTTGAACTGTCCGTCAGTATGTCAGTCTGTCCATCTGTCCGAAAAAAACCTTTAACGTTGGCCATAACTTTTGCAATTTTGAAGAAAGCAACTTGATATTTGGCATGCATGTGTATCTCATGAAGCTGCACATTTTGAGTGGTGGAAGTTCAAGGTCAAGGTCATCCTTCAAGGTCAAAGGTAAAAAAAATAAAATTATTTCAAAGCGGCGCAGTAGGGGGCATTGTGTTTCTGACGAACAGATCTCTTGTTTATCATGTTTGTGTTGTTGTTGTTTTACAGCCAGTTCTGCTACTTTCCTGCGATTGTTTTCAAAATGATTACCAAATATTTTGAGAAAATGATTGGGATGTATATAGACCAGCTACTGTAAATGTTTAATACAGATAAGTTTATTTGCTCTGCACAAAAACATGAATCACTTCCCAAGGCTGGTGGTTCAGATTTTATAAGCGTTGCTTTATTAACGTATCTGTATAAACATTATTCTCTATTTGTTTGATAAGAATTGTTTCAGCCTGGATGTTTTTGTATTGCAGAAGAACATCAAGGCGTATTCGTTCATCCCATTTGTGGCATTCTTGGGTTTCTCATGGATGTTCACATTCTACCAGGTGCCCGAGACAAAGGGCAGGACGATTGAGGACATTACCGCGCTGTTTCGCGTCAAGGACATCCCCTACCAGCAGATACCACAACACTCGGACTCGGACTCAGAGTCACAATAGAGGCTGTGTACAACTCACTGTTTCATGCATAACAATGACCAACAATGAGATCATAGTATAGAAAAGTGGTACCAGTAGTGTTTGACACTACAGTTCTGTATATCTATGTCTTATTGATAAGGTGTTAGTATTTAATGAATTTACATTAAACTTGTGATAACAATATGGCTTTATACAGCTTTTTAAATTGAAGTAAGATGCATGAGCAATTTTATTACAAGCACCACCTAATTTTCACCACCTAATCATCATCATTTTCATTGTAGTTGCAATATTCTACTTTTAACAATATAACTGTTACACAGTTCCACTTTCAAATGTTTAATACAAGTTGAAAAGTAAGATCATGCTACCATAACAGAGCAGCCTGTGCCAATATACTGGTATTCATGGTTTTCAACTGCAATACCGGTAATGAATACATGTGGAACTACAGTTAGATTTCAACTAAAACGTCAGTTCAGTATGCTTGCGATGTTCAAACAAAGGCTATGAACAAATATTCAATGTGCTCACACCTGAAACTGGTTTTGAATGGAAGAATGTTATTTCAACTTCAATTAAGAGGTTAGAAACTACAAAAACTTTATACTTGTATACAAAAAAATGTACCATGTTTTGACTATGCATGTTTATCATGTTAGAATTCGGATGCAATCATGTCCCTTGTTGACAGTCTAGATACTGCATACTGCAAAATCACAATTATTCGTGTGACAAGAATATTTTTGTTTTGTGGGAAAATGGATACACAAATGTATGATCCTGATTTATACCTTTAACTTCGTCTAGGTAGATAAGTTAGGCTCGGGGCTTATTAAATACCCTTCATGCCTTGTGTTATAATATAGCATTTTTCATGGATGTTGAATTATCAGGGGCGGATTGAAGACAGTCAATGACAACTGATTCAAAGAGTTTCTATGCTTTTATTAGAGAGAAATGAAAACATACTGCATTGTATAAGGGTGTTTTGTCATAATATTAAACTTCGTTAATTGGAATATGATAAACCTGGCCCACCTTCTATAATGACTTCTTCACTCAATATACTGCGGATACATCTTGCAAACACTTAACAACTTCATGTCCATTTTTGTAAACAAAAAAACAACATACACGAATTTCCATTTCTACAACATTGTTGTCATGTTTAAAAAAAACAACATGAAATTATATGCTGACGAATATAATTGATTTTTAAATGTTTTATGTGAATGAAATATTGGCAGTATGGTTTATTTAACTGGCACAAGAATTTGGAACTCTTTGGAAATACCTTTAACTTTTTTGGCTGTTCTAAGCAACGGACATTGGTTGTTGTATATATCTATATTGAGTGCTCACTTATGTTGGTTGAGGGGTTGATGCTGCTTGTGAAATTATATATTTTTTAAATTATATTGAAATTATATTTTGCAAAGAGATTAAAAATATACAAAACATACTTTACACTGGTTTCCAATTTTTAGCTCACCTGAGCACAACGTGCTCATGGTGAGCTTTTGTGATCGCCTTTTGTCCGTCGTGCGTTTTGCGGCGTCAACATTTGCCTTGTTAACTCTCTAGAGGCCACATTTATTGTCCAATCTTCATAAAATTTGGTCAGAAGATTGGTCTCATTTATATTTTGGATGAGTTCAAAATAATTATGTTTGCTTGAAAAACATGGCTTTCAAAGGGCGGGACATTTTTCCTTATATGGCTATAGTAAAATCTTGTTAATACTCTAGAGGCCACATTTACTGTCCGATCTTCATGAAACTTGGTAAGAAGATTCATCCCGATAATATCATGGACGAGTTCAAAAATGATGCTGGTTGGTTGAAAAACATGGCTGCCAGGGGGCGGGGCATTTTTCCTTATATGGCTATAGTAAAACCTTGTTAACACTCTAGAGGCCACATTTATTTTCCGATCTTCATGAAACTTGGTCAGAAGATTTGTCCCAATTATATCTTGGTATCTCAGGTGAGCGACTTTGGGCCTTTCAGGCCCTCTTGTTAATAGTTATATTTAGGGAATGCATGTGTCCTTGATAAGTTTGTTATTAATAAAACTTTCAGAAATTACTTATTTTACTACCATGGATTTTCACAATTTAGTTATAATTGTTTGTAAATAAGGTGTTATTAGTTTAATAAATGTTTCTGTTTATTGAATAGGCTCTATGGGAATAAAATTGTATGTTTGCATTGATATGAAGTACATGTATTTATGTGGTTTGCTCAGAAATATTATATTATTTTAGTGACAATTCTGTCTTTCTGTTGATATGTTATTGTTATATCTAATATTAAAATTCACATGAAATGTGAGCAGGGTTATGACAATATACATGTACTCAACAAATTTGGGAAGTGCAATATCTGTGTACACTGTAATGTGCTACTGGCATGAATGTGCCTAGGTACATTTGTTCTGTGTTTGTTGGTAGTCTGTTAAATAAAATCTACCTCCAACAAATTGCCTTTTAAAAAGTGTATGTTAAAAATGTTCCCTTTGCTTATGTTATATTTCTGCTTGTAAGTGGTTCAGGGAGATTGTGGGTGTATAATACTTATATTGTCAATAAAGGCAACATAATCATTTCATGTTTTTCTTTATTAAGGCACATGAAATCTCATCACAGCTTGCCCAAAAGTGTGATTGATGCATGTAATACATGAACATTGAATATGAAAAAAGCATATTGTGACAATACAAATTGTGAGTTATCATCCTACATAATTATTACTTGTACTGTAAAAATTGCTGCACATGTAATTTGACGAATACAAGAACAAAGACTTTGGAACTCCGATGATTATGAAAGAATAATGTTGTTTAATCACAATTTTTGGGAACTTGGGCCCGTATTCACCAACCCATTCTTAGACTTAAGAATAAAGAAAAGACTTGGAACCAAGAAAAATGCATTCAGTGTTTGAATATATAGATGCCTCCACTGGTAATTATGTCATTAACACAATGCTCTACATGAAGAATGCCATAGAGCGAGGTGTTTAAAAACAAGTTTTACTCAAAATTCAAGCATTTATTGAATATATTAATTTAAAGAATTTTCTTTATTCTTAGACTTGAGTCTAAGAATTGTTTGGTGAATACCGTTACTGAACTTTTAGAAATATGGGTGTCAGTATACTTGCATAGTTTTGAGTTCATCTGAGCTGGCTGTCCTGAAGGAGATCTATTGTGACTAGTCTTATGTGCGGTGTTGAGTGTCGTGCAGTTGTTGACTTTAATCTTGTTGCAACTCTAGGCGCCTCATTTTTCATTTAAACTTTGTCAGAATGTTCTCTTGACAATATCCAGGCCCAGTTCAATCAGCGTAGTGTGCATCCAAAAAGTGTGTCAACATGTCAAAGCTTAGAAAAACTGTTTAACCCCTCTACAGGCAACATTTATCATTAAATCTTGATGAAACTTGGTGAGAAAATGATCTGCTGGAGCACTTAAACTTAAAAAGCCTATTTTACAATCATGTGAACTTGTGCACATGTGTGATGGGATGCAGTTATGCTCAGGTGAACTATTTTGGTCACATTAATGATCCTGTGTAGTGCATCATCTCTCTCTGAAACTGCAGGGCCCAGAGTTTTATTTGGCATCTAACCTCTTAAAGTTGTCGTCTGCTAAGTCTGTTAACACCATGCCCTTGAGGTCAACGCTTGTCATGCCTCAGGTGTCAAATCATCTTTAGAGATTTGTATAGTAAATGTTGATAAACTTAAAAAATCTTTTCTTATATTTGGCATGAAACAGTAAAATTTACCACATCTTAGTTTGTTCAAATCATGCACCTTGAGTTAAACTTATCTTGCCCAGGGTAACATGAATTATTTTGACTTCTATAGTAAATTGAGTTAAAAATCTTATTATCTGAAACCGCAACAGTCAGGAGTTCTTTACTTAGTTTGTTCAAATCATGCCATTTAATAGAAGTTATAGAACAAACACGCTCTTGTTTTGTTTTTTATTGACTGACCATTTATTCTTTAAAGACTTCATGATGTCTCATGCAATCAACTTATATAGTACCTGAAAATCGTGTTTTTCACTTTTTACTAAAAGGTTATAAAAAACATGAATTACGGTAGCTCTTCCTACATAACTAACATTAGTCTAATAATGATAAGAGGTGTAAGAGATCAATAATTTATGTTTTCTATTTAATATGCTGATTTTAGACCATTCTTTGCAAATGATAACTTTTTCTTAACTAGTAACACTATGTATTGTACTTATATATATTTCTAGTATAACACCTGGGGCTGTTTAAAGGGGCTGATTTTGGCATGTATTGATGCATGTCATTAAATGCTTTATATTGATAAATTTAAACATTTGACCTAAAAATCTCCTGGAAAAAAAACAAGAATACAATTTTAAAAAAGGAAAAAAAGTAACCCTCCACAGGGCCTGAACCACTGACCCCTGGAGTCTTGGAGTAAGAAGTCTCCCGCCTAGACCACTCGAACATCCATACTCGTGCTTAGAGCGGATGTATTTTTTTTAACTATATAAGCAATCCTTGTAGTTATCCAAAATATAACTACAACAGAATTTTCCAAATTATTCAATCGTTTCGTGTCGCACGACGCTTTATAATTTTCAGGTTTTTAAATCGTAAAAAGATGCATATAATGGATATTTAAAGGGATCTTTTCACGGTTTGGTAAATTGACAAAATTGAAAAAAGTTGTTTCAGATTCGCAAATTTTCGGTTTAGTTATGATATTTGTGAGGAAACAGTATTACTGAACATTTGCCATGGTCTAATATAGCCATTATATACATCTTTTGACGATTTAAAAACCTAAAAATTATAAAGCGTTGCAACGCAAAACGATTGAATAATTTGGAGAGTTCTGTTGTTGTCGTTTAAATTTGTGAAACTACGAAGATTGCTTATATAAGGTACAAAATACGCATGTTATGTATGCTTGGCAGGATAGCTCAGTTGGCTGATGCGTTTTTGCTTCAGGATTCCGGGGGTCACTGGTTCGAGCCCTGCCGCGGGCTACTTTTTTTCCCTTTTTAAATTTTATTTTCGATATTTTACTGGAGATTTTAAAATTTTATGTTTACATTTATCAATATAAAGCGTTTAATGACAAACTTCAAAACATGTCAAAATCTGTGAAAAGGCCCCTTTAAGAGCATGGCAAATGGTCAGTATTACTATTTCCTCAAAAATATCATAACAAAAACAAAAATTTGCGAATCTGAAACAATTTTTTTTAATTTTGTCAATTTACCAATCTGTTCTTGGAGTATATTTTAAACTAGGGGCAGTTCTAGTATTATATAACATTTCCATCCATGGCAAAGAAACTGATGTTGTAATGCAGGTACATACACTGTTACTAATGTTGTGTCAAGTTCATCACCATTATTGATTTAAATCAATAAATGTCTAACCCAGCTTTTCACTCAATGACCTTTATCAGCAGCTTATGAAATGCTCTGGAAATTTCCTGCCAGTAGACCCACATGAATAAGTCCAAATATTTCATAGGCTGTTACTAGGACAGAACTTTCCCAGAACATCAGCCTCATCACTGGATCCTTTTAGAGATGAATGAGTACTGCGTGTAGTTTGATATATTGTTCAGTGAAAGGAAATCCAGGCTATTCTCTGCATTTTCATACGACACATAGACACACATTTTTGCCCATTTACAATTACACATTAATAAATTCCATCTTGCATAATATCATGGTCATAACTCGGTCAGTAATTCGTCAGGCCAGGACAGAATGGACTATTGGTAAACGTCTTATGATGATAACACTGTACTGCTTTCAAGATATAAAATTTTAGGGAAAGAATTAGTGAAAAACCTAATCTAAATGCCTCTTATTTGCATTGTGAGGAAACAAACGACCTATATTTACTATAGTCATGAGAGGGGAAAATCATTTTATTATCTTTCTACACATGTGTGAAGTGTGCGTGACTAATATTTCTATATTGAAAAAATAGATTACGTGACGATATGTACAAATTATATATTCAATTTGTACAAATAAAAATTGTGAGATGTACAATAATAAATTATACAAACTTTATTAACTATATACATATATGTATGCAACACACTTAAACGTTATTTAAATAATTGATTTACGAGGAACTAATCATGAACGATTGATGCACGTTTAACATTAAAAATGTTCTTATTTGCATTCAATTAAATACAATTAACTATTTTGAATTTGCATGTTTGCAGTTAATGCCGAATATCTTTTTAAAGATATTTCCTGTTGATGCTAAACAATTAAATAGTGCAATTTAGCCCTTAACAATCGCAACTCTCCGGACTTCGCCAAACGATTATGGTTGGTTAAAACAACTTCAGAAAGCGAGCAGGGTTAGTTCGGTTATTTCCGTATATGTTAATTTTGACAGATGGCGCGGAATTAATACTGGCGTTTATTTCCTAAGCTTAATGAAATTGGAGTTGTCGCGACAGGTAATTTTACTGTATTGTTAGTGTGTTATTTGTGTGATCAATATTGCTTAACATGCATATTTTAGCAGTTGTCGTATAATATAATTTACCTCGTTTAAATGGTTTTGAAGTTACCGTAATTCTACAATAAATCAATGTACCAAATTACAATTCACCTAGCATGTCTATCCATCGTATCGGCCCTCTTAATGAATAAATACGAACTTTGGAAGTGAATAAATACAAAAACACGCATGTGTTATATGTCAATCTATAGTTCAATGTGTATTCTTGGACATACCAACGAAAACTGCGGTGTTGTATTTTTCACCCCGAATAACTAACTCAACACTTCTTTTATTTAAACCACAATTTATTCACTGTAGTAATAACACTAATTGAAATAGTTTGTATTCATTCATGTACTGAAGTCTTGTTCGTTGTGACCCGCCACCTTCTACACGAATGCATTCTTCTACATGCATGCGTCGTAGATCTTCCAGTTGGTCCGCCACAATCTCAGCAATGTTTTGACAAAATACTGGCTAGACTTAGCTCCCTGTAGTAATCTGTTTCATGTACAATTATCTCATAGTATCGTCCCTTCTGATTGGTAGCCAAGATTCATAACATGGGCGTCCGCACATGGGGGCAAATTGGGTCAGCTGACCCCCCCCCCTGGAAAATCGGTGAGCGAAAAAGTTAGTTAAATATGAAAAAATCAAAACGTGTACAATTAGGATTCCTGAATTGTACAATTTGGGTCAGAATGACCCCTGGTTAGTTTCAACTTTCACACGAACATCAACTCCCATTTGAATGAAAACAAATCATGGATGCGGTTATTGCACAATTTATTTACTCTTAAAACATTGTTTTAAAAATTATTAATTCATGTAAAATCGAGGGGAGAAGTCAATCGATTAACATTTATTCAGTCCCTGAATAGGAAAGGAAGGTGACATGGGTCTCTGTCGAATTTCTCGATTTTTGAATGGACATATTCTTGTCGGTGTTGATCGGATCCCTGTGAAAGCTCATCATGCATGATCCTGAGAGCCTGTCGGATCCTAGCCATGTCTTGACTCGTCTCAGCGTGCTAAATGATCCAGTGTTTTTTTTCACTTATAGGGGATTGGTGGCAGGGCCCGTCCAAAGGGGAAAAAATGCATCGTTTTTTAGGAAAAGGGGAAAATTAAAAATTCACTCTTTTATATGTAATGATATTTATTATATGAATACACATGTTTGTATGAATATAATTTTCACAGCAGAATGTCTGTCCTTTTTCTGAAATATATATCAATGATTTTTTCAATTAGTTTCAGACAGTTCAGCCTTCATGCACAGTCTCAGTTTTCTTAGCCATTTTGAGTCGAATTGAGTTTTTTTAAATCGATTAAATGGCAAATTTGAGCATTTTTTATCAATAAAATGGACCAAATTGGCATGTTTTTATCAACAAATATTGACACAATATAGATACATCAGGCCTTTTCCTGGCCATTTTGGGAGAAAAATGCAATTCATGTGAAAAGTCCACTGATTTGGAAAAAACTAATCTAATTTAATATAACACTTTATAATAATTAAAAATCATATAAAGTTTAGTTATATACTTTGTTAGTTATTTATTAAATAAATTTGTGATATATTTGTCATGATTATGAAACAGTTCTTTCTAAAAAAAAAAAAATTAAAAAATTTTTTTTTTTTTTTTTTTTTTTTACTTCTGGAGGGGATTTATTTTACAAAATGGGGGAAAAATATATACTCTTTTTTGAGGGGAATGGGGCCGAATATCGGCCCCGAAATTGCCATAAAAAAAAACACTGTGATCTTTCCACCATACAAGTGGTGGCAGGCAGGGTTAGTAATAATTATGATCATCACCTCACGCACGGCTGGAAACAAATCCGTTTTTGACCAAGTCAACAAAATCTGACTCATTTTGTTTGATGGATTCCTTCTTGTTCATGTCGTACCATGGCATTGTGTCATGTTCAAAATTATCGATTTGAAAAAATTCATTGATGGTTCGGACTGTATCTATATAGTCTGATTTTTAAGGTGGTTCGGGTGGAGTTGATATAACATGAAAGCAGCCATGACATATTAGACTCTGAAAATCAGCTGCCTAGAGACTGGATCAGTGAGTCCTTGTAGGGAATATAAATTGTGCGTCGATAGTGTTCTTCACGGGTTCCACCAACATTTCTCGGTGTACTTGATGGCCACATTGCCGTGGTATTGTCATTGTAACACCAATATCTTTGGCTGTTTTTAATGCCTGACAGTATATATCCTCCACGAAAATTGAATCCGCATTTTTTAGATGATCGGTGAACATCGATTTGATGTCAGATTATCGACTTGTTTTTTTACACCGATCATGTCCAATTGAACAGCCTGAAGTGTTTGCATGATGGGCTCTAAAATGGACGAATATTTGGCTATTATGTGGAGCGTAACCACAAATTTTGACGTTCCACTTGCCGCCCATAGCTGATGTGCGCTTTGTCGTCCTTTCGTATTCTGTTCGTTTTGCGCTAAATATTCTAAATGACGGTGTATTTCGATGAAATGGTTAGCGAAGATTCGTATGCTTTTATACTTTGCAGTCCACCTTGTTTCGCTTAACAATGGTGTGTTCCGAACTAGCCGTCTTCTCTTAGGGCTCTCTCTCTGAAATACTTAATGATTGCTTTCACAGTTCCTAGGGTAATACGTTTGTCAGAAACTGTATTTAGATCCCTCTGATTATACTCCTTTAATTGACGTTTCGGCATAATGCCTTTATCAAAACAATGGAAATAATATGTTAACTACATTTTTACGTCTTTTGACTGCACAATTTAAATAACAAAGAAAAATGTTTTTAAACGTCAAATGACGTTGTACATGATGACGTCATAAATGGCGTTATATAAAAAGGCGCCAAAAAATGTTGAAAAGAGGTTTTCATATCAACCCGAAAAGTGAAATTCCAAACGATGCAATAAAACAGAACTGTAACATTTATAACTTGGTGTATGGTATATTTTGTATTAAATGCCAAAAGATGGTATACGTCTGAGAGACAAGCAGATCATTAAAGGAACGTGCCAAAGAACACGAGGCTGACGTGCGGCTACGAAGAAATAAACCAATCTCAGAACATTTCAATGGTGCGGGCCACAGAGTGCAGGATATGGGTGTATCAGTGTTAACACAAATAAGAGACAGTTCCCATTATTACAGACTTATTAAAGAATTGGAATTCATAAAGAAGTTTCAAACGCAATCACCAAATGGACTAAATACAAAAAATCAACTTGATGTCCTGCTACAGGAAACTATCTTGTAAAAAATATATGTGAAAAACATTTTATATTAATCATCAACATAAATGAATGTAAAAATAATAGTACTTTATGCAATTTATCTTGTCCATAATGTGTATATGATATATAGAATAGCAAGTATGTATGATTATTGAATCAAATATCATTATAATATTTTAAATAGATATGGATTGAAATAATTAGTCATTAAATAAGTTTACCCTATTTAATTTATGATAATTAGTTTAGGTAGATTATAGTTACATATGATGATGATTGTTTTATTGTAAAATATCAATTTCTTAAATATATAAAGCACACATTTAACATAAGATTAAGACACAATATGTAAGTGTTTAACGTCATTTCATTTTTGGCGAATTTTTACATTTTTTGGCGCCTTTTTATATAACGCCATTTATGACGTCATCATGTACAACGTCATTTGACGTTTAAAAACATTTTTCTTTGTTATTTAAATTGTGCAGTCAAAAGACGTAAAAATGTAGTTAACATATTATTTCCATTGTTTTGATAAAGGCATTATGCCGAAACGTCAATTAAAGGAGTATAATCAGAGAGTTATAATTATTTAATATCCCTTCGGATAATTCAACTGAGCTTATATGTATTTAGATCATTTACAACAAGATTAATACGGTGAGCCGAACAATGTACAAACACGGCGATGCACCATTATCTGGCCTGATTCTTAAAATTTTCTACACCTCCAGTGGCAAAGGGGGAGAAACTGCCCTTGACCCCCCCTAGGATCATTCCTGCGGACGCACATGATTCGTAACTATGCGCATGTGCTTGTTTTTAAAAAAAAATTAATGAAAAAATGAAACTCTTTCTCATGTTGTTCTTAAAATATTTTATACATTTTATTAAAAAATAAGCGGCCTATATAACATTTGATGAAGATATATACTATTAATCAATAAACAAACTTACATGAGTGTGTGTAACATAATTAAAAATCATAGCATCACCCTGGAATAAACATGACCTACTTTGCAACGAATACCGGAAATCATGAGAATGATCGTTGTAATAGTCATGGATAATCATCAAATAAATTACAACTTCTAAAAATGGAAAAAAAAACATTAAATTTCCAGCACATCTTAAAGGTTTTTTGTTGAATGCATGATACTTTGAGGAGGATCGATACTTTGAGAGTAAGGGATAGGCAAACACAATTTAGTATATGCTTCCTTGGTATGGCATCCACAAAGTGACATACTCAAGTTCCAATCCAGAAAATTTCAAAACTGGCTAGCAGCGTGCTGATCAAGGGTGATAACATAACACAAAGCTGCACAACACCGATGATTGCTGTCTTAGGCTAAACCTTCAACTTCATCTTGCTATTATGCATTACCGACTACATCAGGCATGACTCCTCAGCTGTGTGTTTGTGGAACCAGTTGAAAAACACATAGCAACACATCTGGCATTTATGTAATAACAAAGGCTTGGAAAGCTTCAGAAGAAAAAGCACTGGTGACCAAAGCATATGTTGCCTGTTTTTCCGCATATTCGGTCACTTAAGACTTAAACTAACAACATTTTAGGCATTTGTTTTGCTTATTTTTTACCAACATTTTATGTATTCCAAATAAAATTTCAATATTTTTGTGTTTTGAATCAAAACAAAAAAAATCACAGAATTTCTAAATAAAGAAAAATTACTTAATTTTTTTCAGAAATGTATTATAATTATCAAAACACGGCTGTGCCTGGATCTAGAAGAGTGAATACAACTACAGGAATGAAGTATACAATGTTTTACTGTGCAAACTTTTTACATGATCTCATAATTCACCATTTATACAATTACTGTTTGCAACAATCCCCAATACATAACCAACAAAAGAGGAGTAGCCTTGCTGTAATTTGTCAAATTATATTACTATTTATTAAATTAAATTAAATTGTTGTTATTTTTAAAATGAACAAGCGATGCCATTTCAAGGTAGCTCTAAGAAGACTTAAACAACAAGAGAGTTGTTTCTCACATACTCTTTATCTCATCTGTGCTTAATGTGATCATGTTGAGCTTTTGTACAAAATGGTTAAGATCTGTTGTGTAATATGGCTGCTGGAGTGGGTTGGCTAATCTTGCCTAGAACATTTATTCTTATAAATTCTTGACATAGTTTACAAAGGGTTCTTATGTTTTGAAAAGCATGGCTCACAGATTTGAGATTATCCGCGAACTTATGTTTATTTACAAGTGCTGTCAAGTTTGTTTATATAGTGTTATTTGTTAGCTCACAGAGGACAATGTGCCCATGAGGAGCTTTGTGATAGTCTTTTGGCTGTTGTGTGTAGTCTGTTGTGCCTCATCTGTCCTACGTCATCATCATTTGCCTTGTGAACACTAGAGGTCCCATTTATTGTCCAATCTTTATAACACTTGATAAAAACATTTAATTTGTGCAAATTAAATCTCGGCTTAGTTTGAATCATGGTCACATTGGGTCAAAATCTAGGTCACAAGATCAAATTAAAGAAAAAGCTTTTGAACACTCCAGAGGTCACATATGATAAAAACATTTGTCTGTGAGTATCTTGGCTGAAGGCAATATTGCTCACATGGGGTCAGAAACTAGGCAATGAGATCTAAATAAAAAAGAAGTTTGTGAACACTCTATAGGCCACATTTATTTCCAAATTTACATGAAACTTAGTCAGAATGATTTTTAACCAGGTTTTTCGAAGAAAAAAACTGGTTATTAGATTGGCGAATGTCGGCGGGCGGGCGGAACAAGCTTGTCCGGGCCATAATTCTGCCGTTCATTGTCAGATTTTAAAATCATTTGGCACATTTGTTCACCATCATTAGATCGTGTGTCGCGCGAAAGAATTACGTTGATATCTCCAAGGTCAAGGTCACAATTTGAGTTTGAAGGTCAAATATGGCCATAAATGAGCTTGTCCGGGCCATAACTTTGGCGTTCATTGTCAGATTTTAAAATCATTTGGCACATTTGTTCACCATCATTAGACGGTGTGTCGCGCGAAAGAATTACGTTGATATCTCCAAGGTAAAGGTCACAATTTGAGTTTGAAGGTCAAAAATGGCCATAAATGAGCTTGTCCGGGCCATTACTTTGTGATTTATTGTGAGATTTTAAAATCATTTGGCACATTTGTTCACCATCATTAGATGGTATGTCGCGTTAAAGAATCACGTCGATATCTCCAAGGTCAAGGTCACAATTTGAGTTTGAAGGTCAAAAATGGCCATAAATAAGCTTGTCTGGGCCATTACTATGTCATTCATTGTGACATTTTAAAATCATTTGGCACATTTGTTCACCATTATTGGACGGTGTGTGGCACGAAAGAATTACGTCAATATCTCCAAGGTCAAGGTCGCCACAACTAAAAATAGATTGATTTTGAAACAACTATGTAACTTTGAAAGGATGATAACTCAAGAACACTTAGGCCTAGGATCATGAAACTTCATAGGTACATTGATCATGACTGGCAGATGACCCCTATTAATTTTCAGGTCACTAGGTCAAAGGTCAAGGTCACAGTGACTTGAAATAGTAAAATGGTTTCCGGATGATAACTCAAGAATGCTTAAGCCTAGGATCATGAAACTTCATAGGTACATTGATCATGACTGGCAGATGAACCCTATTGATTTTCAGGTCACTAGGTCAAAGGTCAAGGTCACAGTGACTCGAAACAGTAAAATGGATTCCGGGTGATAACTAAAGAATGCTTACACCTAGGATCATGAAACTTTATAGGAACATTGATCATGACTGGAAGATGACCCCTATTGATTTTCAGGTCACTAGGTCAAAGGTCAAGGTCACAGTGACTCGAAACAGTAAAATGGATTCCGGATGATTACTCAAGAATGCTTACATCTAGGATCATGAAACTTCACAGGAACTTTGATCATGACTGGCAGATGACCCCTATCGATTTTCAGGTCACTAGGTCAAAGGTCAAGGTCACAGTGACTCGAAACAGTAAAATGGTTTCCGGATGATAACTCAAGAATGCTTACGCCTAGGATCATGAAACTTCATAGGTACATTGATCATGACTGGCAGATGACCCGTATCAATTTTCAGGTCACTAGGTCAAAGGTCAAGGTCACAGTGACTCGAAACAGTTAAATGGTTTCCGGATGATAACTAAAGAATAATTAGGCCGAGGATCATGAAACTTCATAGGTACATTGATCATGACTGGCAGATGACCCCTATTGATTTTCAGGTCACTAGGTCAAAGGTCAAGGTCACAGTGACAAAAACGTATTCACACAATGGATTCCACTACAACTGACAGCCCATATAGGGGGCATGCACACAAACAACCCTTGTTTTCTAATTGAAATCAAGGTCAATTTTACACAAGAGGGTTAACAATACACATTTTGAATTGTCTCCCTTTATCAGACTTTTTTTCAACTGGAAACCTGGTTTTGTGACAATTTTGTCCCTTGTTATGAAAGCTCTGCCGCATTTGAAATTGAACCAAGTGGGGTCCAAAAATAGGTCACTTCGTCTAATTAAAGAAAAACCTTGTGAGCACTGGAGAGGCTATATTTTCAGTTCAATCATCATGAGACTCGGTCAGATAGAATCATATCTCGGCCAAGTTGGAAACTGGGTCAAGTGTGTTCAGAAGCACAAATTGATAACAAGGGTTACGAACACTAAAAAGGCCACATATATTGCCCAATCTTCTTGAAACTTGATCAGAACATTTCTTCAATGATATCTCAATCAAAAGGTTTAAGCCAAGATGGAAACTTGATCAAGTGGGTTAAAATACTCATTAAACTGGATTGCTAGGTCTAACAAAAGGAAAGTATTGTGGAGAAGCTCGAGGCTACATTTATTGCCCAATCTTTAAGAAATTTAGTCAAAACATTAGTCCCAATGATATTTCGGCCAAGTTTTATACCGGATCTTATGGTGAAAAACTAGGTAACTAGATCAAATTAAATAAAAAGCTTTTGAGTACTTTAGAGGCCTCATTCAAAGCCCGTTCTTCATGAAACTTGTTGATATCATTTTTCGCTATGACATCTCAGTTAAGTTTGTAACTGGGTCACATGGGATCATAGACAAGGTCCCAAGATCAAATCAAATAAAAAGCTTGTTAACACTCCAGAATCTTATTTATTGCCACATCTTGATTAAATGTGTTCCATTGATATCTCAGATTAGTGTGAATGTGAGGTCAAAAATAGGTCAAATTAAAGAAAAAGCTTTTGAGCATTCCAGAAGTTGCATTTGTTTGCGTAATCTTCAAGAAACTTGCTCTGGACATGTGTTCTTATTATTTCTCTCACAGTCAGACAGTCAATTCCTGTCCATTTGAAAGGAAAGCTTCCATGAGCGTTGATAGTTTTCCTAATGTTTATTGTCGTGTTATGATATCTAGGCTGAATTTAAAAGAGGTTTGTTTAAAATAATGGCTGCCAGATGTTTGGGCTCAGAACAGCAACGTAGCGCCTTAGGGCCTTTAGCCCGATTGTTAAATTATTAACAGGTCTTTGTTTAAAATAACATATACAATCTTTCTGATACACTGTATTTTGTCAAGAGTTATTGACCTTTGTTTAAATTGAAATAACAATTTAGACCGGAAGAGCACAAAAGACAACAAATTCACAATTATCACAGATTGTTTGAGTGCAAGTTAAACAATTCATACTAAAGTATATCAAATACTAATTCTTATACCGGTACTCGGTATTCAAAGTAAAACTGTGCAATATCTTTTTGTAAATAAGAATCAAACCTTAATTATTTTAAATTCATTGTTAACATATCCTTAAATAATTAACACTTAACCTTAAACAATGTGGTATATACTAGCTCACTCAGTTATTCCTAGGTGCCTTTATGCACAATAGTGTACAATAAAATGTTGATTATGTTTATTGTCAGTGTGTCTCTTTATATTTGGACACTGTATTTTGGGATAATTTGTTTGTATCTAAATTTTCAGACCAAAGAAAACTATTTATAAATTTCAACAAAACTAGAATTATTGCTGTATATGTTGTTGAATTTGGTAATTTTTAACCAGGTTTTCCGAAGGAAAAAACTGGTTATTAGATTGGCGAATGCGGGCGGGCTGGCGGGCTGGCTGGCTGGCTGGCGGCTGGCGGGCTGGCGGAATAAGCTTGTCCGGGCCATAACTATGTCGTTCATTGTCAGATTTTAAAATCATTTGGCACATTTGTTCACCATCATTGGACGGTGTGTCGCGCGAAATAATTACGTCGATATCTCCAAGGTCAAGGTCACACTTTGAGTTCAAAGGTCAAAAATGGCCATAAATGAGCTTGTCCTGGCCATAACTATGTCATTCATTGTGAGATTTTAAAATCATTTGGCACATTTGTTCACCATCATGGGACGGTGTGTCCCACGAAAGAATCACGTCAATATCTCCAATGTCAAGGTCGCCACGACTAAAAATAGATTTAAAAAAAAAAAAAAAAACTTACAAAGGGGGTTAATTTTTTTTGGTCATTTCAAAAGTTCAGTTTGAGTTTTCTCCCTTTATCAGATTTTTTTTTCACAATGAAAACCTGGTTTTGTGACAATTTTGTCCCTTGTTTTTAGTTGTTCGTGTAGCAAACAGCTAATGTTGTTACTGAAAATTTCAAGTCAGTTCGGTAATCTACAGAAAGCCTACTACCCGCCACACCTGCCGTATCCGGGCGAGGAAAAGTTGTATAATTTATGCAAGAGGTCTGAGTTCTCCAACTATATTCATTCACATTATGTGAATATCGTGTTAAATGGAATATTTTTGACTGAGTTTATATAGAAAAGAATCAATGAACAATGTTTGTATTATACGTGTTGCGGAAGAAATTATTTATGAATGATTAAAATAGTCAACTGTCTGCTGCGTCTTTATGACATAGTACAGGTCATTCATAATCTGGGGCTATTAATAGATTCGGGAAAAGAACGCAATAGTATAAGGTTACGCTTGTTTATATTCTCAATTTATAAAACGTTGAACATGAGTTCAACAATAACTTCAGGGATACGATAGACAACAACAAAATTGCTTCATTATCGCTTAAACCGAATATAAAAAACAATTAAATATAACAAGATTTATCTGTTTCGTAATCTCGTTCATGCTTCTACAGCGGGGTGAAATTTGATAGTTCTGGGAAACGTTCTTTTGTTCTCAACAGTGATCTTTTGTATTTACGGGTGCTAACAACGCAATAGGAAAAGGTTAAGCTTGTTTATATTCACAGATCTCAATTTATAAAACGTTGAACATGAGTTCACCAATTACAACAGGTATACTATAGACAACGTCAAAAATGCTTTATAATCGCTAAAACCAAATATTAAAAAACAACAAAATATAACAAGAAATATCTTTTAAAAAGGTATTCGGCGTAAATGCTGACTTTAAAATAAAGTTTGCAATTTGCGTTTCTAAATAAATAAACTAAAAATAAAAATTTACCTTTTGTGTGTTTTTATGATCCCGGAGGGCATATAGTGATCGGACTGTCCGTCCATCTGTCCATCACACTTTGTGTTTAGGTTTCGAAAAAAGTCCCATAACTTCTATGTCGCTTCAGATAGCAATTTCATATTTGGCATGCATGTGTGTATGGACATGGCCTTTCCATACCCACACAAATTTTGACCCCTGTGACCTTGACCATGAACTTAGGGTCCGCGTTTAGGTTTCGAAATCTGCGTTTAGGTTTCGAAAAAAGCTCATAATTTCTATCAAGCGTTTATAGGGGTTGTAAGTCAACCTATGGTGACAGCTCTTGTTCACTTGTTAGTTGCATATTCACCACATGAAATGTGTGTTATTATTGTCAAACCACAAATTAGTGTAAGTAGACAGTGTCCGAAAAATTTCTTATTTTTGACAATGCGAACAGCATCGTCCAAGGTATCATAACCGTAGAATTTTTTTTCACAATGGCGACGTATGTAAAAGACCGAGCCAGTCCGATTGAGATAACTCGATTTTTCAGTTACTTCCCTTTTGCATTCGCCACTGCGTAGGAGATTGCTCGTCATTGATAACATTCTCCTAGCAGAGTTGTCGTTCGTGTTTCAACATTCAACAATGGCCGCCCCCCGTGAGAGTCTCAATTCAAAACTTTCTTACTGCATAAATTGGCTTGTTTCTCTATTTAGAAGCTGTCATTTAGGATATATGAATTATTTATTCACTAAATCTCCGCTTATATCAACAACAATTGTTGGAATTCGAAGGATATATACTCGATGTGAATGAAGGACTTTCTGGATCGTAACAGCTTGACACGGCAAAACTGGCATACTGGTATTTTTAGTTATCAATATAAGTCACATTGTGCTTTATAAATTGTATTCGAGCATTTTGCGACTTATTGAATGACTATGATACCTGATATCAACATTTCATCGGGGATTTGCAGATCGCCAAGCTGTCCTGAAATTCAACATTGATTTCAAACTCTTTACTGGTTTGTACTATTTCTTAGTGTTAGTACTTTTTATCATTTTAAAGTTAAATGAACTGTGTCACAGTAAAAGAGACATTAAGGCGATTGTGGCCAGTTTGGATCTAGATCAGCCTGCAGTCGCTTGAAAGCAGTTTGCTTAAAAGCGTTTTTCTGACAATAACAAATAATTTAATTGGATACTGATTTGACTGCGCTTTTCCTGTGACCTGGCTCAAATAATTGAATTGTCATTAATCAATTTATTTATTTCGAACATTAATCAATTGTTTTTCTTGTCCCTCGGGATCAATGACTCCAGCACTTTTCTGTTGAGAATTGAATACTGCTAAAGGCGATGCTAGGGGGCGTGAGAGATGTTGCACCTTCCAGTATCACTCGATTGTTCATTGTCGGCTCGGGTACTACGTACATGTACCCCGGGTACTCTTAAGTATACTTACATGTATCCCGGGTACGGTAAATATACTAAAATGTACCCGGGAATTTTAACCCTAAATCCGTCGTTGTCGACTATTTTTTTGTAATAATTATATATACACATCAGGGATTAACACTTACTTTTTTTCAACTAGCCCGTTCTTGCTAGTAAATGCAGAACCTACTAGCCCTGACCAATCTTTCATGTGCCCTGACCCAAGTATTATAAAAACCTTTATATTTATCATTCAACTTGTATTTTCTTGTGCTTGGAGATGCGCAGTTATGATAAAATCATTCTTATTAGCTAGCCTTACTAATGCTATTGAAATCAATATTCATCTATTTAAGACATCTATTTGTAATCTTCACGCCATTTCTGGAGAAATTTTCTTGTTTTTTTATTTCCTCATACTTTCTCTTACTTTCCTCCTTCCCTTTTCTTTTCGTATCCGAGGAACCCCCATCCCCACCCGTAAAGCCAAACTTAAACAACGACATGAACGTTAAAACCTTTTTTACATAGATTGCAGGGTTTCCGTCTCGAAAGAAATGGTAAGTGAATCTTAGCAAAATAACGTGTTACGGTAGTTGTAACAATTGTACAGGGTTAACTCTCTACTAAAAGCTGGGATCGACCATTAATATAAGTTTTGCTAATTGAATTGCGTTAAAAATATTGTCAAAACACTTCTAATCTAAATAAAGTCTCTATCTTCCTCTAAATGGATTTATTAATCGTCTAAAGGATGGAATAACTTTTCCATATTGACAACAAATTAAAATTATTTAAAATTGATAAATAACTATTAATTTTATAGTTACTTTGTGTTGATGTCGAGTTTTATACCTTCATCATTCCGGACGATCCTGGGCGATCCCGGCAATTAGTTTCAAACGTATTTTCATTGAGAAAACACGTCACTTCGAGGAAACCAATCAAAAACCGTGTCTAGCGGCATTCCGTTTAAAAATAGGTACTGATGTGTTTTACCAGGAAAACCGCCGGGGATTTTCTGAATTGTCGGCCTCTTTTTGATTGCAATCAGGGGGTTCCAAATCTACTTCGAGATACGATCCGTTTGTTGTCTCCGAACTCACTCTGGGATTTAATTGTCATCTGATCGTACTGTATTAAGATTTTTGCATCTTTGAAAAGCTTATTTAAAACGCAGTTTATTGCTATAGAACATATAATCCCGCCCAAAATACACACCACCAGTCGGGCATGTTCCTGGGACATTGGCTAGCCCGGACCAAGGTACGGGCAGTGAATGTCGTTCGGACGTGCCTTAGTGTTAAGCCCTGCACATTTATGTCAATTTTCTGTAGAATGGCATCTATATTATCGGAACACATACTCAAAAAGCATGTTGATGCAGTGTTTTTTGAAGAGAAGTGTGTTTAAGATAATAGGTTGCGCGTTTTACGACATCGGATTTTGGGCGCGAATACAACTCGGGTACAGTCTAATATGGACCGAGTACAATTACGTTTATTTACCATACCTGGGGTACATGTAAGTATACTTAAGAGTACCCAGGGTACATGTAAGTATACTTAAGAGTACTCAGGGTACATGTAAGTAGTACCAGAGCCGACAATGTCCAATCGAGCTCCATTATCCCTCATGAACCGACTCAAAAAACCGAGTCGGCAATATTTGACTTAATTTTTGGTTTGGTTGCTCTCGAGGGATCGAAAATTTCAGAATCTTCATTAAAGCCTCACGGGTTTGATCCCCAGAAGCGACATTGAAAACTAGCATACTTTGTTATCTAAAAGGCTGCTAAACCTGATATACAATGATAATGTGAATTTTCTCTCACATGATGTTCATCAGTCATATTATATAAAAACTTACAGCAGTAGTAAACAACTGTTCAATAATTAATGAACGCATCTTTCATTTGTCTTTGACACTTTGATTTTGACATGGCCTAGATTTAAATATGTGACTGGACTTTACCAGCACTCTTGTAACAGAGCTAAAGTTTAAATGTACCATTGAAGATCACCTAAATCCAGATTTGCTATTATAGACGTGTGGAAAGTTTTAAGGGTGTGACAAGTAAGCAAAAATTGGTCATTACCCAGAGGCCACAACTGATCTATGACTGTATTAAAACAAGAAAAATCAGTGCCTGATTTAGATTTTTTTAGATAGTTCAATAAAAACTAATTCATAAGCCTGGTAACAGTTTAACGGTAATGCTACCAATGTGTCACACCAGGGCCTTGAATTTGAAATCTAGGACATGCATGGTCATTTCTTCATGAAATAGGGACACAAAATTGTATTATTTTAAGTCCTTAATTGACCTGGCTATAGTTCTCAGATTATTATAAGCTCAATCAGTATATTTATATCATTATTTATGCTTTGTGTATTTATAAACATATACACAATCATGCAGTTACATGATAGCAATAAATAATATCAAAGCTACCCATACTATAAAGGTCATTGACAAAGCCTATGGTCAAAATGTGAACACATTGAGTGTAATCGCCCTCTCATGCCAGCAAAAACAACACGTTTACAGGTTGTCATCTTTGACAGTTCTACTTTCACTTTCATTTTGTGATATCAAACTATTAACAATAATGTGGCTGAGAAAAATATCGCCATTGTTTTTTATGCCCCCGGTAGGGTGGCCTATATCAGTTGAACTGTCAGTCAGTCAGTCAGTGTGTCAGTCTGTCCGTCCGTCCGAAAACTTTAATGGCCATAACTTTTTTATTATTGAACATAGCAACTTGATATTTGGCATACATGTGCATCTCATGGAGCTGCACATTTTCAGTTGTGAAAGGTGAATGTGAAGGTCATCCTTCAAGGTCAAATGTCAAATATAAAGCGTCTGTCTGTCTGTCCAAAAACTTTAACATTAGCCATAACTTTTTCAATATTAGTGTGCATGCGTATCTCATAGAGCTGCACATATTGATTGGTGAAAGGTCAAGGTCATCCTTCAAGGTCAAGGTCAAAGGTCAAATTTTGCAATATTGAAGATAGCAACTCCATATTTGGCATGCATGTGTATGTCATGGAGCTGCACATTTTGAGTGGTGAAAGGTCAAGGTCATCCTTCAAGGTCAAAGGTAAAATATATGGCTTCAAAGCTGCGCAGCAGTGGGCATTGTGTTTCACAAACACAGCTCTTGTTTAATATATTTTCTGCACATTTCTTCAAAAAACTTACATCAATACACGATTATCTTTGTTAATTCAATCATTCCTGACAGACTTGTGTACATATTTCGCTTACATTTTGACACGCGTAGGTAGGACCGCATTACCGCTTCCGAAATGTGTATTCATACTATTGCCTTCGAGGAACTTATCTGATGTTTGACGGAAAGGGCCGAAAATGTGCGAGTGTGGGTCAAGTTCCCCACAGGTACTACTTTCCCGTTCCCCCAATTTTTTTTCCGTACCTAAAATTTTTCGTACCCAATTTTTTTTCATCCCCAATTTTTTGTTTGTACCCAAATTTTTTTCGGTCCCAAATTTTTTTGTTCCCAAATTTTTTTTCGTACCCAAATTTGTTTTCATACCCAAATTTTTGTACCAAATTTTTGTTTCGTTCCAACATAACAATTGTGGTGATTGTGGTGATGTAGATAAACTTAACTTGATGCTTTTATATCCATCCTCTCAAAAGCATCGTCACACCAGTACTGTCAGTACTTTGATTCAGGTAGCCCACTGTGCTACCAATAAAAATATTTGGTAGCCCATAAAATTTACCTACAAAATGGTTAGAGGCAAGTTTTCATCTGATGTGACATGTAGTAGACATAACAAATCACTTAGAAACAGTATTACACAGTGACACAATGATTTCATTCAGACAAGTCCAATATCAAATAGTCTTTTTATACTGCACTCAGTACACCGTTATAGTTATTGTACACAGTCAATATCATTTCTAGTCAGTAGCTTACGATATGTTGTGGCCTGCGAGATGGCATGTCCCAGGTCCACAGTCCATCCAATTGTAATTCAATCTATTTAAACAAGTATCCTAGAGTTTATATATTTAAACACATGTGCACATTGATCCTAATTAAATAGCTAATAAATCCAATTACTTAATATTAATCCAGTCATATATCGCATTTCACCTTCAAAACTAATTTAATACATTATAATAAAAGATACAAAATTGGTGCATCTTATATACCACTTGATCAAATAATTAAAGCACTGTTTGTCTCAATTTAAATCAAACTTAACTTAATTATTAACAGTCGCTCCTTTAAAGGGACCGTAAACGCTTTAAACACGAATGACGAAAAAAGAAAAATTCTAAAATACCGTATTTTTTACAATAATTAGTTTTTATTGATTAAAATATCACGACCCGTATATTACATTACTTGAAAACAGTTGTTAAGTTTTCATATTTTCAGTACATTCGATAATAAATTTTACTGGGTACAGGTGGGTAGCTACTAGTTCACGATAGAAAACCGCCTGTAGATTGATCATCATCGTCACGTAGTAAACCCAGGAATCCTAATTGTGCATGCGTAGTGAATTGTATATTTATATATAAAATGATCAATCTACTTGCGTTATTTATAGTGTGTATATCGTTATGTCACCTATTTCCCCGATTTACTTCACATCTTGAATTTTTATTACCGAATATACTGAAAATATGAACTGTTTTCAAGTAATGTAATATACCAGTCGTGATATTTTAATCAATTTAAACTAATAATTGTAGAAAAATACGGTATTCTAGAACTTTTCTTTTTTCGTCATTCGTCGTTGACGGTCCCCTCTTATCATTAATTGACAATGCAAACTAATAAGCAGGTGTTAACCGCGTTCACACCAGTGTAATTACTATTCATTTTCTGTGTGGTGACCGTTTTGAAGAATCCGTTGTTTTGAATTTTTTAATTTTCGGCATCCTTGGATTATTAACGAAATCAAAAACGTTGTCAAACTCATTGTTGCGGTTAACAAAGAATTCCATATTGCGAAATGATGTTTCATCACGTGCGCAAACTATCCAATAGGCTCTCATTATATCATTAGCAGACGACAAATGTTGATGCTGATTGAATGATTAAAATATGCTGTTACTGTTTACAATCGACATTACCGCAAGTGATGGGTGACTGATAAGATAATTGATAGCACTTTGTTATCGGATTATAATCAATAAACAGTGTACAAACACAAGGTCAACGTGTTTATTCTACGTATGTCTGTCAATAAACTGGGCTACCGCTCTTATAGATTTATAGTAGCCCAGCGGGCGTGAGATGGAAAATTTCAGTAGCCTGATAAAAAAATTCAGTAGCCCCCGGGCTCCGGGCAATAGATTTGTCGGACACTGACGAGGGTCATTAAAAATCTCATTCCGAATTCAAAATGGCACATTTAAGACCAATGCTTTTCTATACAAAATTGAATTCAAAATAGCAAACTT
Organism: Dreissena polymorpha; assembly: GCF_020536995.1. NCBI lineage: Eukaryota > Metazoa > Mollusca > Bivalvia > Myida > Dreissenidae > Dreissena > Dreissena polymorpha. The sequence continues at coordinate 90,485,570 of NC_068359.1, read as the reverse complement.
GTAAATGAGGGCAGCCTATCAAGGCATTCAGGAACGATTTCCAGACGTGCTGACCGAATACGGCAAATAATGTGGTTGGATAACTAAACGATTTTCCTCTTATCGTTACACTATGCTATTTCGGTAATGTTTGTTTTCTCATTTTGAAAGCAAAACTGTGTTTATCAATAGTCAATTATATATTCCCCGGACGATTTCATGAACGAGTACTGACCCTGAAATTCTGCAAGATGGGTTTTAACGCGTAATTGTAACTGGGCCACAATTTGTGTCCTTTGAACGTACAGAGAGTAATCTGGAATTCCTTACACTAAACAGTGCTACATCCTTTGCGCTGAGCACAGACACGGTGATGTAGCCAAAGTTCAGAGGTTTTATCTCAAATCAGCCTATAAAATATTCAAAATTATTCACGCGTGTCTGCTGGCGTTATGTTAAAGTCATTAAAGGTGAAAAGCTGGGTAAATCAGCTACGCCAAAAAAAGCGCATTAATGCTCTATACCTATGTTTAGGTCCGAGTTGTTGACACTGTGTGAACAACTAGGGTAACAAGTAATGCATAAACAACAATGTACGGGTCAACAGGGCTGTCTTTATGACTACCTAATTCGTGAGTAAAAAGTTTTGCTCACAGACTTTTTTATATTTATTTTCCTCAATTATCTTATTGTATATTTTGAATTTGTAAATATGGTGTCAAAAATCAAAAGTTGTGTACAGGGAATTTTTATCATGAAATCATATTCTTAGTGAGATAGGTATTCGATATTCCAACAATATTCATTTAATATGATGGTGATAGCAAATTGTCTTTATATTCAGTTTTCATTACCATTTTCATCATTCTTTCTATGCTTTCAGAAACGTCCAAAAAGGGCTATGTTGTTGTAATTTTGTCTAAGGCCAAAAATAAATAAGGTCCGTTTCTGGTCTCCTTGGAAAAAAAACAGGGTCGGTAGGTAGGGATTAAAAAAAAAAAAATTAGGGGGGGGGGGGGTACTAGAATGAAAGGCTTCTAAAGCTTATAATAAGAAATACATGTATGTATATGCTTTGTTTGCTGATATTACATCTTTTATGAATGAAAATGAACAATCTTTTTTTTGGTGACCCCAATAAAAAGTTTGAGGGTCGGCGATGATTCGGGAGACACGGGTGGGCGACCGGAAACGGTCCTATTTTTTGGCCTGAGTTATCTCTATAAAATAAATACGATGATAAAAAGTGCCACACAAATCTCGGCCCGTGCGTTATGACACACTCTTTATAAATTTGAATGGCGTGTGTCCATTTCAAACTTGCGATTAATGTTGAAAAATGAGTTGCGTCTTAAATTATGCCATAGTAAACAACTTCAGTGCCTTCAGCGCTTTGATTTGTGAAAGGCTCTTGGTTGATTTTGCCAATAAGAACTGGTTGAAGTTAGTTTATGCATGTCATGATACAATTTACCCATAAGAAATACAATGGATAACTAAAGTGACACAAAACTTGTGTGTGACGGTATGAAAGTTTACTCATAGTTATGAGTAAATTTATTATTCTCTATTCTCAAAATACTATTAAAATCTCATCATCTGTATAACCCATATCATCATCATTATCATTATCATAACAAATAATAAACCAAAGACAAAATGGAGTGGTGCTTGTATTTAGCAGGACTTTCAACATATAAATGCAA